>NW_026867491.1:473239-577342 GCF_020745735.1 Hemiscyllium ocellatum
TATAATGGGGAACAAAGAAATGGCAGAAGAATTGAATTGGTACTTCAGATCTGTGTTCACTGGGAAGACATAAGCAATCTCCCTGAGGTAACAGTGGCTGAAGGAACTGATCTTAAGGGAATTTATATTTGCCAGGAATTGGTGTTGGAGAGACTGTTAGGTCTGAAGGTTGATAGGTCCCTGGGCCCTGATGGTCTACATCCCAGGGGACTGAAGGAGCTGGCTCGAGCAATCGTGGATGCGTTGGTGATTATGTTCCAGAGTTCGATAGATTTGGGATCAGTTCCTGCGGATTGGAGGGTGGCTAATGTTGTACCACGTTTTAAGAAAGGTGGGAGAGAGAAAGCAGGAAATTATAGAACAGTTAATCTGACCTCAGTGGAAAGATGCTAGAGTCTATTGTAAAGGATGAAATTACGACACATCTGGATAGTAGTAACAGAGTCAGCATGGATTTATGAAGGGGAAATCACGCTTGACTAATCTTCTGGAATTTTTTGAGGATGTAACTCTGAAGATGGACGAGGGAGATCCATTAGATGTAGTGTACCTGGACTTTCAGAAAGCTTTTGATCAAGTCCCACATAGGAGGTTAGTGAGCAAAATTAGGGCACATGGTATTGGGGGCAAAGTACGAACTTGGATTGAAAGTTGGTTGGCTAACAGGAAACAGAGTAGTGAAAAACGGTTCCATTTTGGAATGGCAGGCAGTGACCAGTGGGGTACCGCAGGGATCAGTGCTGGGACTGCAGCTTTTCATAATATATTAATGATATAGAAGATGGTGTTAATAATAACATTAGCAAATTTGCTGATAATACTAAGCTGGGTGGCAGGGTGAAATGTGATGAGGATGTTAGGAGATTGCAGGGTGACCTGGACAGGTTAGGTGAGTGGTCAGATGCATAGCAGATGCAGTTTAATGTGGATAAATGTATGGTTATCCACTTTGGTGGCAAGAACAGGAAGGCAGATTATGACCTAAATGGTAAAGGGGCAGTACAAAGAGATCTGGGTGTTCTTGTACACCAGTCAATGAAGGTAAGCATGCAGGTACAGCAGGTAGTGAAGAAGGCTAATAGCATGCTGGTCTTCATAACAAGAGGATTGAGTATAGAAGCAAAGAGGTTCTTCTGCAGCTGTACAGGGCCCTGGTGAGACCACACCTGGAGTACTGTGTGCAGTTCTGGTCTCCAAATTTGAGGAAAAACATTCTGGCTATTGAGGAGTGCAGCATAGGTTCACAAAGTCAATTCCTGGAATGGCGGGACTACCTTTCACTGAAAGACTGGAGCGACTGAGCTTGTATACCCCTGCGTTTAGAAGACTGAGATGGGATCTGATTGAGACATATAAGAGTATTAAAGGATTGACACTCTGGAGGCAGAAAACCTGTTTCCACTGATGGGTGAGTGCCGAACCAGAGGACGCAGCTTAAAAATACAGGGTAGACCATTTAGGACAGAGATGAGGAGAAACATCTTCACCCAGAGAGTGGTGGCTGTGTGGAATGCTGTGCCCCAGTAGGCAGTGGAGGCCCAGTCTCTGGATTCACTTCAGAAAGAGTTGGATAGAGCTCTCAAGGATAATGGAATCAAGGGTTATGGAGATAAGGCAGGAACAGGATACTGATTAAGGATGATCAGCCATGATCATATTGAATGGTGGTGCAGGCTCGAAGGGCAGAATGCCCTACTCCCGCACCTATTGTCTATTGCTCCCAGTAAGGGCAAAACATCTTTGAAAGCTGCTCTGAAAGTGCTCTGACTCTTCTGCTTTCAGCAAAGCTGATTAGAGTTATAAAGCATGGAAACAGACCCTTCGGCCCAGTTTGTCATGCAAACCAAATATCCTAAGTTAACCTAGTCACATTTGGCCCATAACCCTCTAAATCCTTCCTATTCATGTACCTATCCAGATGCCTTTTAATGTTGTCATTATCTGGTAGTTTGTTACACACATGCACCATCCTCTGCATGAAAACCTTGCCGGCCACGTCCCTTTTAAATCATTCCCCTCTCACCTCAAACATATGCCCTCTAGTTTTGGACACCCCTACCCTGGGGAAAAGTGCTTGGGTATTTACCCTATCCATGCCCCTCATAAACATCTATAAGATCACCCCACAGCCTCCAATTCTCCATGGAAAATATCCCTAGCCTCTTCAGCCTCTCGCTGTAGGTCACAAGCATGGCAACAGCCTTGTAAATCTTCCCAACCACTTCCAAAGTTTCACAATCTTTTTGCTATAGCAGGAGACCAGAACTGAACACAGTATTCCAAAAGTGGCTGAAACAATGTCTTATACAGCTGCAAAATGCAACACCTCTCATTTCTCTAAATTAAACTCCATCTGCCACTCCTTGACCCATTGGCCCACCTGAACAATTCTAATTTATAATGAACTCTCTTTCCTCTCTTATTCCGTAGAAGCTGAAACTCCATCCCACATACTCTCTTTCCATTTGCTGAACCTAATCCCTGCTGTACCTCATCCTGAAGGTCTGCTTCATGCTGACCAACAGGCCCACACTCAGGAGAGATCTAATTGAAACACAGAATACTGAATGGCCTGGACACAGTGGATGTTGGGACGATGTTTATGTTGGTAGGAGAGACTCGGGCCCGAGGGCATAGCCTCAGAGTAAATAGAAGGCCTTTTAGAACATAGATAAACATAAAACTCTTCAACCATATAGTGGTGAATCTATGGAATTCATTGCCACAGAAGGTTGCAGAGGCGAGGTCACTGAGTATATTTAAGACTGAGACATATGTTCTTGAGTACGAAGGGGATTGAGGGTTATGGAGAGAAAGCAAGAGAATGGGATTGAGAAACCTATGAGCCACAATTGAATGGTATGAGCAGACTTGATGGGCTGAATGGCTACTTTCTGCTCCTATGTCTTCTCGTCTCTTGCTGTCCTGGACACAGTAAGAGAACTGGGAACAGAAGACGGCCATTTGGTCTTTCGAGCCTGCACCAGCATTGAACAGATCATAACTGGATGTGAATCTAACTACATCTAAGTGGATAGGCTGGGACTTTTTCACTGGAACACAGCAGGTTGCGACGTGACCTTATAGAGGTTTATAAAATCATGAAGGGTATAGATGAGGTGAACGGTGGGTCTCCTTTCTCTAAGGTGGTTTAGGATTAGGGAGCAAAGTTTGACGGTAAGTGGAGAAAGATTTCAAAAAGACATGAGGGGCACCAGTTTTTTTTTTTAAAAAACACAGAGCGTGGTTTGTGTGTGGAATAAATGTCCAGAGGAAGGATGCAGGTACCGTAACAACGTTTCAACGTTACATTCACACATCATTCCTGATGAAGGGCTTATGCCCAAAACATCAACTCTCCTACTCGTTGAATGCTGCCTGACCTGCAGTGCTTTTCCAGTGCCACACTTTGACTCTGATCTCCAGCATCTGCAGTCCTCACTTGCTCCACATCCCAATACATCACCATTTAAACAATACACCCTCCTTTCTGCTTTTTTTTCACAACAGATGCTATACTTTTACATTGTGGTACTACATTTGCCATGTGTTTGTCAATTGTGGACTTATCTACATTGGGGAGGCTTGGGGAACAGTTCACCGAGCATCATACCTGGGCCCACAGAGGTCGGCTGGACCTCCCAGTCACCAGCCATTTTAATTCCCCTTCCCAGTCCCTTTCTGACATAACCATCTTTGGCCTCCTCCCTTACCACAATGAATCAAACTGCAAATTGGAGGAACAACATTTCGTCTTCTGTCCAGGCTGCGTAGAGTTGGGAGGACTCAACATTGGGGAACTCAACTTCAAATAAGCTCCCTATCTTTCTAGCTCCTCCTTCTCCCTGCCACCAACCAGATTCCTTCCTCTCATTGATGGGGGCTAGAGGATGGGGCTGGGGAGGACAGAAATAGAATGGATGGGGACTGGGGAGAATAGAGAGAGAATGGACGGGGGCTGGGTGTAGCTGTGGAGATCAGAGAGAGAGAATGGACAGGAGGGTAGAGGGTGAGGGAGAATAGAAGGACTTTGGGGGGGGTTGAGAAAGGCCTGCAGAGCAGAGCATGGGGATCCAGAGAATGCGGGTAGGGTCTGAGAGGAGAGTGTGGGGATAGAGTGTTGGGGAGAGAGGAGGAGAGAGAATGGTGTGGGGTGCAGAATACGAGGACAGACAGAGAATGGACGGGGGACAGAGGGTGTTTGGAAAGAGGGAATGAGTGGCAAGGAGAGGGTGGGGGCGGTGGAAGAATGGGCAGCAGAGAGTTGGTGGAGAGAGAGAATAGACAGGGAACAGAGAGATGGAGAGTGGAGGGTGAGGGAGAGAGAGAGGATGGATGGGGGGGGCAGAGGGTGGGGAGAGGGAAATGGACATGGGGCACTGTGGGTGGTAGGGTGGGAATGGACAGGAGGAGCTGTGGATTGACAGGGGGTGCCGAGGGTGGTGGGGAACGGAGAGGAGTGCTATGGGTAGCAAAAAGACAATCTTTTTATGCAGAGGGTGGTGTGTGTGTGTGGAACAAGCTGCCAAGGAAGTGGTGGAGATGGGTACAATTACAATATTTAAAAGGCACCTGGGAGGGATATGGGCCAAAGGCTGGAACTTGGGACTGGGTCAGCTTGGGACATCTGGTCAGCATGGATGAGTTGAACCAAAGGATCTGTTTCCGTGCAGTGTGTCTAGATGTCTATAAATCTATGATTGAAACCTCACCTTTTTACTGATAATCTTCCTGCTGGACTTTTGTAGTGCACCCAGTTTCAGGAGATTTGTGGTGGGTACAAGTGGCACATGTCCCCTATCATGGGAATTCTGGAAAATATAAAGGGGCTGTTAAAAGTACTTCAACTTTGGGAACACGGGTCTCGTGGAAGCAGGGCATTTGACAAGCCTTTTCAGAGAAATTCTCTCCCAACTGGTGGACTATAGACAGTTTTCCCATGGAATATTACACAGATATTAAGAATGTTACCTTCTGGAAAACATTTTCCTGAAAAATGCAGAAGAATTCAGCTTGCTAACGTGAAACAAATGTTGGAGAGAAAGGAAACTGCCAAGATCAAAAGGCTGACGAATGTCAACATTTATCAGATTGTTTCGAGAACAGAAAACCTGCACTGGAGACACCCTGAAGAGGGTCGTCTCATACCTATTCCTTCAATTAGTTTTCTATGTCTTAATTGTTAAGATACCTATGCAAGAATGACTATGGTTTGTAAAGGTCAGTCATCGCGGCTTCTGGACAACTTTGCAGGAGTTCGTAGGCCGAACCATCTTCATCAATGACCTTCCTCCATCATAAGTTCAGAAGTGGCGATGTCACAATAATTGCAGATGTTCAGCACTATAAACAACTCCTCACAAACTGAAGCAGTTCTGTTAGAAATGCTACAAGATCTTAACCAAATCCAATGGGTGGTGAGTGGCAAGTAACATAATGCCACGCAAATGTCACACAATGACTCATCTCCAAAAGAGATAATCTGACCACTGACCTGTGATATCAACACTGTTACTGTCACTAAATACCCCACGATCAACATCCTTGGGGTTTACAATTGAATAGAAACTCAACTAAATGATCCATACATACAGAGTGGCTACAAGAGCAGGTCAGAGGCCAGAAATATTGCAGTGAGTAACTCATCTCCTGACTCTCCAAAACGTGTTCCAACTTTTACAAGCCACAAGTCAGCAGAGTATTCCATTACTCCCCACTAGCTTGGATGGGATTCCAGCTTCAATTGTATTTGAAACGCTTCATACCGTCCAGGTCAATGTTGCCTGCTTGATTGGTACCATATCCACTGTGCAGAAGCAGTAGTGTGTAGTATCTACAAGACGCACTGCAAAAATTTACCAAAGCACCTTACAAGTTGCCTTTCAAACTAACAACCACTTCCATATAGAAGAACCAGGAGAACAGATACATGGGAACACAAACTCTTGCAAGTACCCCTCCAAGCCACTCACCATCTTGACTTGGAACTGTATTACTGTTCCTTCAGTGTCACTGGTCCAAATCCTGGAATTCCTTCTCTCAAGACGTTGTGGGTCACCATACAGGATGTGGACTACAACGGTTCAAAAAGGCAGCTCACCACCACATTCTCAAGGAGAACCAAATGCTGGCCAGCCAGTGACGCCCATGTACTAGAAGTAGATTTTAATAAATTATTGAAACAGAGGGTTGGAATCTGCAAACTAAAAAAAATCAATGTTAAGAAGGGTCCGATGGAGAGCATTGATTCGGTGCTTATTTGAGAACAGAGAAAGAGCGAATTGGAACTAGAGTTTAGAGTTCAACAGCTGTAGTGTTCCACTCAATATATAAATCTAAAATCGATTAAACATTTTCCCCCTGACGTGTACTTCATTAACAAGTGACTGCGACAGTTAAGAAGGCATATGGGATACTGGATTTCATGACATTAATGGCACCTTCCATTCCCACGATGCCATGCGATGGAGAAACCTCTCTATGGGGCCCTGGCAGTGCGCATGCGTGCGGTGAAGCAACGTTACTGAGTGTGGGAGAGGAATGGCGCCGGCGGCTGAAGGAACAAGAACAGAAACCGCTGGAAAAGCTGAGCAGGTCCGGCAGCTCGTGTTGAGAGAAATGTGAGGACGTGTTTCGGGTCCGGGGATCCTTCTTCAGAACAGGACCAGGTTTCAGAAACATCCCGGGGAGGTCGCCAGGTCCGAGCGCCAAGACCTGGCTCCTGCCCCCGGGGAGAGGAGACAGTGAGACAGGGTAGGATTGGGAACCGCGGGAGGAGGGAGACTGGGGAGTTTATAAACTCCTAGGGGGAGGCCGCAGGCCGCGAATAAAAGCCCCACAGGCCCAGTGTTTACTTCACCGGGAAGGAGCTCTCGTGTTGCCCGGGCAACAGGGCGCCATCATTGTAAGGATAAGGCGCATGTTGACTTGGGGCGGGGAGCGCGGGCGGCCATCTTGGTGAGGGCACCATCAACCGTCACTTCCGGGAGAGAAATGACAGTTGGTGTCATTCAACTAGAATGTCCTCATTTCACTCTGAGAGACCTGGCCCTGAGCCTGGTCTGTGTGTCATTAACACAGGAAAAGGGAGTGGGAGGGAGAGAGAGAGAGATCTGGAATGATACGGCTGTGAATTTGAGGTGAATGAATCTGATCATTTGTGGCGCTGGAACAGAAACTGGGTCCTTCCAAGATCGCAGTGACCAGGAGAGCATTGATGTGTGATGTTATTTTCAGTTTGTAGACTGGGAAAAGAGAACACCAGGAGTGGAGGAAAGTCATGATGAAGATGGATTTGAAATTCTCTTCAGGAGGAGGGATAACTTGAGCCAGCACCCGGCCCATATCCCTCCAAACCCTTCCTGTTCATATACCCATCCAGATGCCTTTTAGATGTTGCAATTGCACTAGCCTCCTCCACTTCCTCCGCAGCTCATTCCATACACTTACCACTCTCTGTGTGAAAAAGTTGCCCCTTAGGTCTCCTTTAAAATTTTCCCATCCCATCCTAAACCTATGTTCTGTAGTTATCAACTCCCCCACCCCAGGGAGGAGACTTTGTCTATTTATTCTATCCATGCACCTCATCATTTGATGAACCTTTATAAGGTCACCTCTTAGCGTCCAACTCTCCATGGAAAACCGCCAGCCTGTTTAACTTCTCCCTATAGCTCAAATCCCTCAACCCTGGCATAATCCTTGTAAATCTTTTCTGAACCCTTTCAAGGTTCATACATCTTCTGATAGGAAGGAGACCAGAATTGCATGCAATATTCCAGAAGTGACCTAACCATGTCATGTACAGCCGCAACATGACCTCCCAACTCCTGTACTCAATACTCTGACCAATAAAGGAAAGCATACCAAACACCTTCTTCACTATCCTATCTATTTGCGACTCTACTTTCACGGAGCTATGAACCTGCACTCCAAGGTCACTTTGTTCAGCAACACTCCGTAGGACCTTACCATTAAGTAGTTCTGCTAAGATTAGCTCAAGATTTGCCAATTGCATGACCTTGGACCATAGTTAGGGGTGTGGGTTACCAGCACCGGGTTTGTAAACTTTTAATCCCATCAATTTCCCCAACACCATTTCCCCATGACTACTCATTTCCTTCAGTCCTGCTCTCAGTGGGCCATGTGTTCCCCAACATTTTGGGGATGTTACCTGTGTCCTCCTTTGTGATCATAGAAGCAACATATGTGGTTAATTGGTCTGCCATCTCTTTGTTCCACATGAGAACTTTGCCTGTTCTAGTTGTTATTGTTTTCTCTAATCTTTTTTTGTCTTCACATACCCCATTTTCCCCTTTTGATCAATCCTTTTGTTGAAACCTGAACTGCTGCCAGTCTTCAGATCTGCTACTTTATTTTTAGTCAATTTGTACGCCACTCCTTAGGGTCTAGTCCTATCCATCATGTCCCTTGTTAGCCGTGGCTGTGCCACCTTCTGTGTTTTATTTTTTCAGACAGGAATGGACAACCGTTGCAGTTCCTCCAGGTGCTCTTTAAATGTTTGTCATTTCTTTCAATAATGTTCCCTCATTTGTTGTGGCCTGTTTGTGCCTCTGCTGTTGTAATTTCCTTGCTTTAGATTTAAGTCCCCAGTCACAGAATCACCTCTGTTCCTCTCCATTTTAATGGAAAGTTCTCTCACTCAGTTCTACACTCTTCTGCAGGAGACCTCTTACAGCTACATGGCCATTTATTCCCTTCTCATGAAGAAATAAATATATTGGAATTAAATTGCCATTGTTCAGCAGAACCATGGCCACTTTTGGAATGTTGTATGCAGTTCTGGTCTCACTCCTATCAGAAGGATATTGTGAAACTTGAAAGGGTTCAGAAAGGACTTACAAGAATGTTGCCAGGGTTTGAGTGATAGGGAGAGGTCAAGCAGACTGAGGCTGTTTTCCCCTTGTGCGCTGGGGGCTGAAGTTGATAAAATCATGAGGGGCATGGATAGGGTAAATAAATCAAGGTCTTTTCCTTGAGATGGGATACTCCAGAATGTAAGGGTAATAGCTTAAGGGTGGGATGGGGAAGAGAAGGTTTAAAAGGGACGTAAGGGGCAACTTTTTCATTCAGAGGGCTGTGTGTGTAAGGAACAAGCTGCTGGAGGAAGTGGTGGAGGCTGGTACAATCACAACATTTAAAGGCCATCTGGATGGGTATATGAATAGGAAGGGGTTAAAGAAATATAGGCCAAGTGCTGGCAAATAGGCCTAGATTGATTCTGGATATCTGGTCCGCATGTTCACTTTCTCTCTGGTGTCGGTGTCAATACCTTGATGTCTCATTTTCTTCCCCTTCCTGGGGACGTTAACCATTTCGTGTCTCATTGTTCTTCAAGAAGCTGCATTGTAGGTTCATCCTGAATTGACAGTTTTTGCTTCCCAAAATCAGACCTGCTCACTCTCAGCAGTATTCCAATGTTGGGAAAGAAACTAATTTTCAGGTGGAGCTATCCAAAATTCAGAGAGATGTCAGTCTTGACATTTTTGCTTTTCTGCTCCTGTAAGATCCTGAATCAGCACCTTCAGGAGGATTAGAGTGGAGTGAGAACAGAAGGAGAGAGAGAGTGAGAGAGGGATGATGCTTTCAATTTTGTGGAATAACAAAAGAAAAGAATGTTCTGCAGAAAGTAGAGTTGCTTGTTCTGAATTTCTACCCTGGACTGACAGTGATGACTTTTGAAATCTTTTTTTACAGAGTATTTGAAGATCTGAAGACAGAAGTTTCAAAGTCAACAGATGAAGGGCTTAAGCTTGAAATATTGACTCTCCTGCTCTTCAGATGCTGCCTGACCTGCTGCGCTTTTCCAGCGCCGCACTTTTCGACACTGAGTGTCCAGTGTCTGCAGTCCTCACTTTGACATCAATGTCTGACAGTCACTCAATCCATTGGGAACACAACAATTTTCGACTGTGATTCCGTGAGAAGGAGCAAAGCTGTTTGGTTCCTGTTTCTATATGTTTTCAGAATCAGTGGGACTGGATGAGAGACCGTACTGTTGCAGTCCACTGAGTGTGGAGCCAGAAATAGTTATACGACCTGGAAAGAGGAATTTACGGCAGGGAGGGGCTCGACACATGTTTGTGTGCAGCTGAAGTTTTGGCCATGGAGAAACCTGAGGGATCCTGCCCCGTAGAGAAACCATGTAAGTGTGGTGACTGTGGGAAAAGTTTCCATTTCCCGTCTGCCCTGGAGACTCATCGGCGCAGTCACACCGGGGTGAGGCCGTTCCTCTGCACAGAGTGTGGTAAGACCTTCAGCAATTCCTCTGACCTGCTGAAGCACCAACGGGTCCACACGGGGGAGAGACCCTTCAGCTGTCCCAAATGTGGGAAGGGCTTTACCCAGGCCTCCAGTCTGCTAACCCACCGGCGGGTCCACACTGGGGAGAGGCCGTTTCTTTGCTCCAAGTGCGGGAAGGCCTTCAGCAATTCCTCTGCCCTGCTGAGGCATAAGCGGGGGCACATTGGGGAGAAGCCTTTCAGCTGCCCTGAGTGTGGGAAGGCCTTCAGCAATTCCTCCGACAGGCTAAAGCACCAACGGGTCCACACGGGGGAGAAGCCCTTCAGCTGCCCTGAGTGTGGGAAGGCCTTCAGCAATTCCTCCGACAAGCTAAAGCATCAGCGGGTCCACACAGGGGAGAAGCCCTTCAGCTGCCTCGAGTGCGGGAAGAGCTTTGCCCACGCCTCCACCTTGCTGACCCACCAGCGGGTCCACACCGGGAGAGGCCCTTCACCTGCCCAGAGTGCGGGAAAGCCTTCAGCAATTCATCCGACAGACTGAAGCACCAGCGGGTCCACACTGGGGAGAGACCCTTCAGCTGCCCTGAGTGTGGGAAGGGCTTTACACAGTCCTCCACCCTGCTGGCCCACCAGCGGGTCCACAGTGGGAAGTGGCCATTCACCTGCTGTCTGTGTGGGAAGGGATTCACCCGCTCTTCCCACCTGCAGAGGCACCAGCGAGTTCACATGCCATGGCAGGGGAATTGAAGGAGCAATGGCAGAGTCCCATTATCGACTGGACCCCTGGGTTTGAATCCCGTCGTGGCAGATGGTGGAATTGGAATTCGATCACAAGTCTGGAGTTCGGAATCTAACGATGAAACCATTTTATTGGGGGCAGGGGCGTGAGAACCCCCATCTGATTCACTCATGCCCTTTTTAGGAAATGAAACTGCCGTTGCAGGAAAGGATTCCCTCAGTTGTCCCAGCTGCATCCTTTACCCGGGTGGCCTACATGTGACTCCAGACCCACAGCAGTGTGGTTAACTCCCCCACCTGCGGAAATGAACAGGGAGAAACTTACTTGGAGACGGGGTCTGGGTTGAAATTGCTGAGTAAGGCAATACTTCCCGGGTTAAGGCTGTACCAAGGATCCAATTACAAAGGGATAACTCGGAGCTGACCAATAGTAAAGCCAGTTGGGGATGGGGGGACTGTGTACGCTTTGAACTTGAACTGTTTTTTAAAAAAATAAGCTACTTTTTCTATGTCTTTTTGCTGGGGGGATCTGAAGCTGTAATAAAGTTGGGTCTCAATAAAGGTCTATGGGGTGAATTTGCATTTGCAGATACATTCAACTTTGATCAAAAAGCACACAACCTGCAGGCAGTTGATCCATGTAATATTTGTAAATTCCTACTTTAAAAATAGAACCAGTCTGATTCAAGATTGGGATACAGACAGACTCAAACCTCACACATTTCATTGTTTGAACTGAGAAGAAACCTATTTATATAAAACCTTAAGTCATCTAACTTCAAAGACTTTCTGGGATTTACACATTAATGAACTAAAACTTGCAACCTATTCTAAAAGACAAAAGACTTAACAACAATCTAGGTTTGTTCAATATATCCGATCAGTTGCACTATACTGTGATCTTTTACTATAAATTCTGTCTTATGATCCTGCTCCACAGCTTCCTGGTGAAGGAGCAGCGCTCCGAAAGCTAGTGCTTCCAAATAAACCACTATAACCTGATGTGTGATTTTTTTAACTTGATCCACCCCAGTCCATCTCTGGCTCCTCCACATCATTTCTAGTGAAGGCAGCCCACTTACTGCTGGGCTCAGAATGTCATTGAAAGCTTTGAGCTCCAAGAGGTTTTTGTTTTAAAGCTGCTCATTTCATTTCAACCTCCTGCACTAAGCTTCCAATGTAGTGGAGCAGTGAATAAGTAGCTGGTATCGTTAGAAATTGTAAATTTTTCATGAGTGCAGGTACTGTGTCATTTCATCAGCATTGTAAAGGTTACTGGCAGCACTGGGAGGTGTGGGCTGCCTTCACTAGAAATCCTTGCTGGTGCCTCTCTGTCTGACCTGCTGTTTGTGTGGCTTTGGTATTGTTGGGTTGTGAAACTGCCCTTGGGGCTTTGAGATACCTGTGGTGCTCTGTCATTGTTAGTGAGGTTGAAGTGTATTCCTTTGTCCGTGTGTGCTGTCTGGTTTGGCTTGTGAGCCTGCATGGGCATTCTGGGTGTTTTAGGTACAGTTTGGCCAATTTTGCTTTTGTGGGTTGGCAGAGTGGCAGATCTTTTTCCACAATCTCTCCCCCCACCCCCCCATTTCTTTTTGTTTTGCTTAGGGGAGGGACGAGAAGGGGCAATGTAGCCGGAGTCAGGGGGATTGTCAGGTGGGGGTCGCGGTATCAGACAGATAGCTCTCAGTGTCCGAGTCTGGTCCAGGAGAAGCTATTTTAGGGGCAGGGATGTTCTCCCAATGGATCTGTGCGAGCTGAGTGGTGAGGGGGGCAGAGGGTAACAGAATTGTACATAGGCATGAACAGCACAGTCGGATAGCCATGGCTAGCACTCTAAGCCCGGCAATGATAGCGATGAGGGCTATCAGTCCCTGCCGTCAGGCTCTGCGCATGCCCTCTTTCACATCGAGTAGGTAGTCCAGGGCCATCCTGTTCTGCAGAGCCACTGTACAGATGGCAACAGCCTCCACATTCAGCTGGGCGAATGCGTCTGCTGTGGAGTTTGCCACCTCCTGTACTGTGACAGCGAGTTTGTGGGCTTCTACCTGTAACTGTAAGGTTGCAGAGTGGGGTGACATCAGGTAGAGAGCTGCTTCGATGGCAGCGAGGGCAAGTCTGCTGCGTGGCATGGGCTTTGGGAAGGGAGGGGACTGGGAGTGATAAATGAATGGTACTGCATACCCAACATTGTTGCTCGCAGTCCAGGGTAACAGCAGCCAGGGGTTGGCTTTGTGGCCACAGATAAAATAGGTGCTGTTGTCGGTCTGGAGATGGAGTGTCTGGGGCCCTGTCCAGCTGGTGAGGAAGGTGGTATTCTGGGTGATCCTGTGGAGGACCTGTCGGTTTAAAATGCTGCCTTCTGCAGTGGATCAGCTTGCTGCGGGAGTTAGGAGCAGGGAGTCAATGCACCGGCTCCAGCCAGCTTCCCATCCGGGTGGCTGTGTGTATCTCAAACAGATGGAACCTGCAGGTGGCCTGTGTGGGCTGTTGTCAGCAATGGTCAGGGCTGGGGGCTCATGGGAGAGGTTGTAGGCCGGGTAAAACCACTCTTTATATTTGTCCAGGTGGTAACCCGCAGACCTCCAGCGGGCTGGGCTGTTGTCCCCATATTTGGTCATTGCTGGTGGTATTTTGAGTGTGGTAACCTCCGGGGACCTGTCTGATTCCAGCCACCATTCCGCCATGTCAGAGATATTGAAGGGGATTGAGGCGAAGGGAATGCCCCCTGTGAGAGTGGACAGGGATCTAGTGCAGACCCAGCAGTGGGTCTGATTAAATCGCTGAGCATACCCATGGGCCATTTTGAGGAAGGTGTTGGCCTGCAAATTACAGTGGGTTATAAAATGTGCTGCCCCTTGGCCCTGTTTACCAGCAAGCCACAGTGTGATGGTCAGACAGATCAGATGGTGATGGCTGCCGCGAGCAGCTGGATCCATCCTGGGTGGTCGGAGTGGTGCCTTCCTCTGTGTGGTCCCTGTTCAGAGGTTGTGGAGCCCTCTTGCAGCGGGTGGCATGTGTCCATTCGGGCCATCCTTCCAGTTTCACAGCAGTCCGGGTTGTCATCAGGCACAGGCCTTTCCACCGAGGGGAGAGAGAATCCTTTTTCTGGTGATTTTATCATAACATAGTCCCCGGGTCAGAACAGATGAATGGGCACTGATTGGGGTGTGGGCAACGCAGCCCTGATCTGGTTGTGTGAGCACTAATGCTCCTGCTAAGGGCCTGGACATACTCTAGTGGGGCCTCTTGTGTCAGAAGCAGGGCTGTGTCTGTGGTGAGTGTCAGGGCTCTGGTGACAGTGAGCATAGGCTGCCCCATAAGTCCTTGAAAAGGGGTGAGCACAACTGTTCAGTTTGGCTGTGCATGTGTAGCACAGAGGGCAAGTGGCAAGGCGTCTGACCAGGTCAGTCCTGTTTTCTGGGTGGTTTTGGTCTGCCATTCATCTGCTCGACCATGCGTGACGACTGGGCTTGGTAGAGAATGGGGTGTTGCCGTGGTATCCCTAGTGCCTCGCTAATGCCGGTCACAAGCCGAGCCGTGAGTGAGTCCCCCTCTCCGTCTCTATGCTGCTGGGAACTCCA
Source organism: Hemiscyllium ocellatum (assembly GCF_020745735.1). Taxonomy (NCBI): domain Eukaryota; kingdom Metazoa; phylum Chordata; class Chondrichthyes; order Orectolobiformes; family Hemiscylliidae; genus Hemiscyllium; species Hemiscyllium ocellatum. The sequence goes on from NW_026867491.1 coordinate 487,818, forward strand.
GATCTGGGGGTGACATCATTTAGGAGGCATTTTACTACCATACATGCATCATCCTTTCTTGTGGGAAATGCTTCCACCCATTTGGAGAACATGTCTCTGACCAGGATGTACTTGTAACCCTGTTTTTGGGACGTGTGTGAAGTCCATCAGTAAGTGGCTGAAAGGCCCCTCAGGAACTGGCAGGTACTTGGCAACTGGCTTCCCTGCATTGTTCTGCAGGTAGATGAGGCACTGTGATATCAGGGCTTGGGTAGCAGCAGTGAATCCTGGTGCATACCAGGACTGTGTTACAGTGTGTATCATGCCCCTCTTGCCCGTGTGGCCAATGCTGTGGGCTGCTCGGGCCAGTGTGTGTAGGTGGGCACTTGGGCAAATGATGCGGCCATCAGGGTGCATTAGCAGGTTGAGGGAAGGAGATTGTGTGGCCCCAATGCAGGCCCAACTGTCCTTTTTCTGCTTTGGAGCAGTTTCTTGGGTAGCTTGCACAGCCTCCATGGGCTCAGGGAATACTGGGGCCTTCACTATTCTGGGGCCTGCAGGATGTAGATGGTGGGGTGCAGTGCGACTTCCGGGCTGCTGTGTCAGCTGAGGCATTCCCGAGGGTGACTGGGTCAGTGGTAGAGGTATGGGCATGGCATTTGATCATTGCTAGGGCTGAGGGTAACAGGGCTGCTTCCAGAAGGTTAGAAATCAGCGCAGCGTGTTGTAGCGGCCTCCCTGCTGATGTGATGAAGACTCTCTGTTTCCAGAATGTGCCAAAATCATGGATGACTCCAAAGGCATATCTGGAGTCAGGATAAATGTTTGCTGTGTGTCCTTTAGCAATGACACAAGCCCTAGTGAGTGCAAACAGCTCTGCAGTTTGTGCAGATGTGCCATTTGGCAGTGCAGCTGACTCTAGAACTGTGAAAGGAGTGCAGATGGCATATCCTGCCAGTGTGCAGTGGTCTGAGGGCCTGAAGGATGAGCCATACGTATAGAGAATGAGGTCAGAGTTGTCTAGAGGTGTTTCAGAGAGGTCAGGGCATGAGGCGATGACCTGCTGGACAATGTCTAAACAGTCGTGGTCATCTGTAATGGTGGTCAGAGTGAGTGGGGGCAGGGCGACGTTGTAGGGACAGGATGGCTTTGGATAGTAAAGCAACCTCATAGCCAATTGTCTGGGTGGCAGTGAAATGTTGCTGCTAGAAATGGAGTAATCTAGATACAATGATGCTAATCATAAAACAGTTATCAGAGAAATGTCCTAATTCTCTACACAAAGCAACATTCTGACAGTATCGATGGATCAGGAGCTTCCATTCCTCTTCGCAGGGAGGTGCTAATGTCTCCTCTGAAGCGGTGAGTTGCTTCCATTGTCCTGTCCTGGGAGCAATGCTCTTGCTGATGCCTCTCTGTCTGACCTGTCCTTTGTGTGGCTTTGGTGTTGCTGGGTTGTGAAGCTGCCCTCGGGGCTTTGGGATACCTGTGGTATTCTCATTGTTAGTGGGTGTTTGAAGTGTACCGGTATTCCCTTGTCTGCAAATGCTGTCTAGTTTCACTTGTCAGCCTGCTTGGTCCGTGCTGAGGCATTCTGGGTATTTTAGTACAGTTTGGCCAATTTTGCTTTTGTGGGCCTATTGTGGGTTGCCAGGGTGGCAGATCTTTTCCCACATACAATTACCAGGAATACTTGGAATCCTGAGAAGGATTCAAGTGAATCCTAGCGAGATGTTGCATCCTTTGCACTATTCCCAGAAAGTGAATGAACTATCAAGACTCTTGTAAAGATTCATGGGAACTCTTGCAGGGATGTAAAGAAAACTAGATTTACAATTTAAGGCCATACATCCCATTCTGCTAAGTTACTCCAGTTAATTGGTAACTTTTATTTGTTTAAAAATGTGAACTTAATGAAGAATTCTTTCAGTTAATCACTGGGTATTCAAATGTCTCTTCAGAATTAAAGATCATAACAAAACTGGGTGTCATTGTGGGATGTTGAATCTGTAGTACGTGCTTGATAAAATTTGGATGAACAGTATTTCAAAGTGAATTTTATCATGTTAAGTACTAAGACTTTCTGGAGAGGAAAGATTTGCCCTTGTGTGTTTTGCAACACTTAACCAAGGTCAGTTCAATAGAATAAGCAGACAGGTTGATGCTAGAGTTGAGAGCTGTGGCAAAATATCAGAAATAATGCAGGCAGTAGCACGGCAATTAGAGTTAGAAAGTTAGCTAAAAAATGATAAAAACAGGTTGGAAAGTTTTTTTTCAGCTTTTCTTAAAAAATGTTATCAAAATAAGTGTTGGTTGTGCAGAAAATTGAGTATGGGGATTCAGTAACGGAGGATAAAGAGATGGCAGGTGAATTGAAGAGTTTGAATCTGACTTCACTGGCGAGGATACAAGTAACACCCTAGAACGAGCTGTAAATCAGGAATTGAAAGGGAGGGAGGAACTGAAGAAAATTACAATTACCAGGGAAGTAGTACTGAGTAAACTGTTGGAACTAAGAGCTGATAAGTCCTGGGTATTTGAAGGAATTCATCCTAGATTCTTAAAGAGAAAGTAGCAAGTGAAATAAGACCATAAGACATAGGAGTGGAAGTAAGGCCATTCGGCCCATCGAGTCCACTCCGCCATTCAATCATGGCTGATGGGCATTTCAACTCCACTTACCCGCATGTATTGATTTTAATTTTCCAAACCTCATTAGTTTCAGGGATGGTTTCTTTAAATTGGAAAAATCCTTTCTTCAAAAAAGCAGACCGAGAACAGGAAACTGCAGACCATTTAACTTAACATATGTGATGGGGAAAATGTTCAAAGCTATTATCAAAGGTATTACGACAGGGCACTTGTATAAGTTCAAGGTAATCAGGCAGCGTGAATGTGTTTTTGTCAATGGGAAATAATGTAATAATTTTTTGAAGAACGGCCTCTCCGCACTGCAACTGAGCTGATGAATCTCCAGTGCCCACGGGGAATGGAATCCCTTCCCTCAGACCCCACATTTCCACAACTTCTCCGCAGTTCTGGTGACTTTTTGGCTGTGTTTCCGATGAACAATTGAAAGTGTGATCACACTCGGGAAACGTGTACAGTCACTCCCTCCTGCGAATAGTGTAATGTTTCTTCAGTCTGTATAACAGGTTAAAGCGCTGCCCACAGTCCGCTCACGCGGAGACTCTCTCAACAAGGGGAAAAGACATACAAAGGTTGAGCAGCGAGACAAAATGCAAAAGCAATAAAATGTCGAACACTGGGAAAAAATATTGTGGCTCTCCCCCTTTTTTTTTCCTGTTGGCATTTGGGCACTTAAAATCTGTCAGTAACACCAGCATCCCGATAGAGCATACAGCGCATGTTTGCCGGTGTCAGCAACGCCATGCGCATGCTCACCGGGTGTCAGCAAAACACTGGGCATGCTCGTCGCTGTCCGCACAAAAAGGCGCGCGATCTTCTTTTGATTGACCAATAGGGAGTACTGGAGGACCGGAAGGAGTCTAGTCTTCCTGCCAATCAGAGCCACCCCATTGTCTGAATGCGGAAGTTGGACCATGAGCTCCTGTTTCTCCGAGTGAAGATTGAGGTTCACCCCAGACTGCAATCTCCTTCCTCTGTCCAACATCTGTGAGTACGGCACTCTCTTTTCTCACCACCTTTTCCAATTTTTTTTTCATTCTGGGGTTCAGTTGTTGACTTGCAGCAACTGAAAGGTGGGGACAGACTCTGGAAACGTTGCTCCACGTCTGTGTCGCAATTGGCAAAATAGACAGGCAGGAGGCTGGAAGAACAGAACAAACCAGGTAACATCAGGAGGTGGAGAAGTCGACGTTTCAGGTGTAACCCTTCTTCAGGATTGGGGATGGGTGCAGATAAAGGGTGTCCTGGGGGCAGGGTGGTGAAGTGGGGATAGGTGAAAGGTCTGACCTGGTTGGTGAATGGGAGGAATAAGAGTAAAAAATGAGGTCTGCAGATGCTGGAGATCACAGCTGCAAATGTGTTGCTGGTCAAAGCACAGCAGGCCAGGCAGCATCTCAGGAATAGAGAATTCGACGTTTCGAGCATAAGCCCTTCATCAGGATGAAGGGCTTATGCTCGAAACGTCGAATTCTCTATTCCTGAGATGCTGCCTGGCCTGCTGTGCTTTGACCAGCAACACATTTGCAGCGAATGGGAGGAATAAATCTGGTTTGTGACAGGGAGGAGCGGAAATGAGGGGGAGGGGTTGAGAAGGGAGTCAAGGGGTGGGGCGGGGATGGGAAGTGAGGTTTGAGACTGGAGAGCTCAATGTTGAGTTCTTTGGGCTATATGCTACCCAGTCGGAATTTGAGGTGTTGTTCCTCCAATTTGCTGTTTGGTTCATTGTGGCAATGGAGAAGGCCTAAGATAGTCTTTTCAGAAAGGGAGTGGGAAGGGGAATTAAAATGGGTAGTGACTGTGGACCCGCCTGCGACGCTCAGCAACCGTTCCCAAGTTTATGCTCAGTCTCCCCAATGTAGAGAAGATCACAATTGGAAAATATGTGAGAAAGAGTACAACAATGTGAAGTTGTGAAAAAGAGCAGAAAGGAAGTGTATTATTTAAATGGTGATAAACTGAGATGTGGAGAAAGTGAGATCTGCAGATGCTGGTGATTAGAGTCAGTAAGTGTGGCGCTAGAAAAGCACAGCAGGCCAGACAGCATCCGAGAGGCAGGATAGTCGATGTTTCGGGCACAAGGGAATAGGGAATGATATGTGGATGTAGAAAGGGGTCTCAGTGTCTTTCTACACCAGTCACTGCCAGTTGTCAGACAGGTGCAGCAAGCAATCAGCAAGGCAAGTGGTATATTAACAAGAGGGATTGTGTTCAGAAGTGGGGATGTCTTCCTGCAGTTAGAGGTCATTGAATATATTCAAGGCTGAGTTCATCTGAGTTTTGAGCAACAAAGAAGTGGATGTTTATGGGGGAAAGCAAGAAAATGTTTTTAAGACAAGTACAGAACAGTTAGAGGCATACAGCAAAGAAACAGACCACTCAGTCCAACTAGTCCATGCTGAATATATTCACAAACTAATCTAGTCCCACCTGCCAGTGTTTGGCCCATATCCCTCCGAACCTTTCCTATTCATGTATTTAACCGAATATCTTTTGAAAGTAACATCACTTCCTCTGGATATTCATTCCACACATGAACCACTATATTTGAAAAAAAGCTGTCTCAAGTCTTTTCAAAACCTTTCTCCTCTCTCCTTTCCAAATTTGCTGCCTAATCCTGAAACCCCCACCTGAGGGAAATGACACCTGCCATTCACCGCATGTATACTTCTCATGATTTTATAAACCTCTATAAGGTCACTTCTCAACCTCCTGTGCTCCAGTGAAGAAAGTCCCAGCTTATCACCGAGATGTAGGAAGATTCATATCCAGTTATGGTCTGTTCAATGCTGGTTCAGGCTCGAAAGACCAAATGGCCGACTCCTGCTCCCAATTCTCACACTCTGTGTTCGAAGTTTAAAAATCAAAATCACAGGGTTATGGTCCAACAGGTTTATTTGGAAGCACTAGCTTTCAAACTGCTGCTCCTTCATCAGGTGGTTGTGAAGAATAAGATTGTAAGACACTGAATTTAGCAAAAGTTTACAGTGGGATGTAACTGAAATTATATATTGAAAAAGAGCTGGGTTATTTGTTAAGTCTCTCCTCTTTTAGAATAACCATGTTGGTTTCAGTTCTTTCATATGTAAATAGCAAAACTTTTTTTAAAAGTTCCATTCCCAATTGCTGTCATGTTGTCCCAGATAATGTATTGAAGGTGTGAGTTTCCCTGTGTGAGGCTGTCTGTACCACAATGGTTAGACTGATTCTAATCTTAAAAAATGGATTAATAGAATCTTACTTGGATTCATGCAGTTGTGTCCAGGACAGCAAGAGACCATCAGATATAGGAACAGCAATTAGGCCATTCAGCCCATTGGGTTTGCTCATACCATTCAATCGTGGCTGTTAAGTTTCTTATCTGCATTCTCCTGCTTTTTCTCTGTAACCCTGGATCCCCTTGATACTCAAGGACCTATCTATCTCAGTCTTAAATATTCTCAGTGACCTGGCCTTCACAGCCTTCAGTGGCAGTTAATTCCATAGATTCATTACTCTCTGGCTGAAGACGTTTGTCCTTATCTCCAATATAAAGGGTCTTCCCTTTACTCTAAGACTGTGTCTCGAGTCCAGTCTCTCTTCCCAATGGAAAGATCTTCCCAACATCCACTCTGTCCAGGCCATTCAGTATTCTGTATGTTTCAATTAGATCTCCCCTGAGTGTGGGCCTGTTAAACAGCATGAACCAGACCCTTCAGGATGAGATACAGCAGGGATTAGGTTCTACAAAGTGAGAAAGGAGGGAGAGTGTGTGGGATGGAGATTTTAACTTCTAGAGAATAAGAGAGGAAGCAGAATTCACTGTAAATTAGAATTGATCGGATGGACCAATGGGCCAAGGAGTGGCAGGTGGAGTTTAATTTAGAGAAATGTGAGGTTTTGCATTTTGGTCAAGCAATCCAGACAGGACTGGTACAGTGAAGGGGAGTGTTGCAGAACAAAGAGACCTTGGAGTGCAGGTTCATAGTTCCTTGAAAATGGACTCTCAGGTAGACAGGATAGTGAAGAATGTGTTTGGTATGCTTTCCTTTATTAGTCAGAGCATTGTGTATAGGCATTGGGAGGTCATGTTGTGGCTGTATATTGGTAAGGCGACTTTTGGAATAGTGCGTCCATTTCTGGTCTCCCTGCTTTTGGAAAGAACGTGTGAAACTTTGAGAGGGGTCGGAAAAGATTTGCGAGAATGTTGCTAGACTTGGAGGGTTTGAACTACATGGAAAGGCTGAGTAGGTCCAGGATATTTTCCCTGGAGCATCTGAGGCTGAGGGGCAGCCTTATAGAGGTTTATAACGGGCATGGATAGGGTGAATATCCAAGGTCTTTTTCCCCAAGGTAGGAGAGTCCAAAACTAGAGGGCATATGTTTGAGGTGAAAGGGGAATGATTTAAAAGGGCCCTGACGGGCAACTTTTTCACGCAGAGGGTTGTGCATGTTTGGAACGAGCTGCCAGAGGAAGTGGTGAGGCTGGTACAATTATATTTAAAATGCATCTGGCTGGGTACATGAATAGGAATGGTTTAGAACCATAAGAGCCATATGTTGGCAAATGGGACTAGATTAACTTCAGATAGCTGTTTGGCACAGACGGGTTTGACCAAAGGGTCTGTTTCCATGCTCTGACCTCATACCTTTAATGCATTGTCTGAGCTGAGATGCCACCTTTTGTTATAAAGCCTTATGTTATCTTGAGAAGGTGCCTTACAGGAAGTTCTGGGATTTACATATTAATGATACCTGCAATCCATTCTAAAAGATGAAAGACTTAACAATCCAGATTTGTTCAATATAACATTTCAGTGGCAGGGCGCAAATGTCTTTCCATAAATTCTGTGCCTTATGGTCTTATTCTCCACAACCACCTGATGAAAGAGCAGTGCTCCAAACGATGGTCCTTCCAAATAAACCTGTTGGACTATAACCCAGGTTTGTGTGATTTTTAACTTTGCCCAGGTTAGGGTGGATTGACCATGTTAAATTATGCATAATGCCCAGGGTTGTGCAGGTGAGGGGGGATTGGCCGTATTAAAATACCCATCGTGCCCAAGGAGGTGCAGGTTTGTGTGGGATAGCCATGCTAACTTACACATAGTGTCCAGGGATGTGCAAGGTAGGGGGAATTGGCCAAGGGATATGCGCCAAGTGCTGGCAAATGGGACTAAATTGATTTACAATATCTGGTCAGCATAGACTAATTGGACCAAAGATTCTGTTACTCTGCGGCATATCTTAATGACTCTGGCTTTCTACTAACGTTTGTCACATCTCTTCTGTTCAGTTTCTCTCTGGTGCCTGTGTTAATGCCTTGATGTGTCTGGTTATTCCTCGATAACCAATCCCGATTTATCCTGAATTGACACATTTTGTTTTGCTTCCCAAAATCAGACCTGCTCACTCTCAGCAGTATCCCAGTGTTGTGAAAGATGTTAACTTTCAGGTGGAGTTATCCAAGGTGTAAGTCTTGACGTGTTTGCTGTTCTGATCCTGAATCAGCACCTTCAGGAGAATTGGTTAGAGCAGAGAGAGAGAGAGCGAGAGAGAGAGAGAACAAGAAAGAAAAGGATGTTCCTTTCAATTTTGTGGAATAACAAAAGAAAACAATGTTCCACAGAAAGTAGAATAGCTTGTTCTGAATTTCACTCAGTGCAGGGTAGATGACTTTTGTAATCTCTTTTTCCAGAGTATTTGAAGATCTGAAGACAGAAGTTTCAAAATGAACAGATGAAGGCCTTATGCCTGAAATGTTGACTCTCCTGCTCCTCGGATGCTGCCCGACCTGCTGTGCTTTTCCAGCACCACACTTTTCAACACTGACTCTCCCCTGTCTGCGGTCTTCACTTTCACATCAATATCTGACAGTCACTCAATCGATTGGGACAGCCACGATTTTTGATTACAATTCTGTGAGAAGGAGCAAACCTTTTTGGTTCCTATTTCAGGACATTTTCATTGTCAGTGGGACTGGATGAGAGACCCTACTGTTGCTGCGCACTGAGTGTGGAGTCTGATACAGTTATACGGCCTGGAAAAAGGAATTCCCAGCAGTGAGGGGCAGTACATGCGTTTGTTTGTGGCTGAAGCTTCGGACATGGAGAAACCGTGGAAGTGTGGTAACTGTGAGAAAGGCTTCCGTACTCCGTCTGACCTGGAGATTCATCGGCGCACCCACACCGGGGAGAGGCCGTTCTCCTGTCCCAAGTGCAGGAAGGGCTTTACCCAGGTCTCTGCCCTGCTTAGGCACCAGCGGATCCACACGGGGGAGAGGCCTTTCAGCTGCCCTGAGTGTGGGAAGGCCTTCAGCGATTCATCCTCCCTACTGACCCACCGGCGAGTCCATACGGGAGAGAGGCCCTTCAGCTGTCACGAGTGCAGGAAGGCCTTCAGCAATTCCTCATCCCTGCTGAGGCACCAGCGGGTCCACACGGGAGAGACCCCCTTCAGCTGCCCTGAGTGTGGGAAGGCCTTCAGCCGTTCCTCCACTTTGCTGACCCACCAGCAGGTCCACACAGGGGAGAGGCCCTTCAGCTGTTCTGATTGCGGGAAGGCCTTCAGCTATTCCTACTCCCTGCTGAGGCACCAGCGGGTCCACATGGGGGAGAAGCCCTTCAGCTGCCCCGAGTGCGGGAAGGCCTTCAGCTATTCTTCCTCCCTGCTGACCCACCGGCGAGTCCATACAGGGGAGAGGCCCTTCTGCTGTCCCGAGTGCGGAAAGGCCTTCAGCGATTCCTCCTCCCTGCTGACCCATTGGCGAGTCCACACGGGGGAGAAGCCCTTCAGCTGCCCTGAGTGTGGGAAGGCCTTCACCCGCTCCGCCCACCTCCGGAGCCACCAGCGACTTCACGTGCCATCGCAGGGGGAGTGACAAAGCGACTGCCGAGTGCCATTATCGACTGGACTATCAACCCAGTTCTGGGATCTGTTGGGTTTGAATCCCACCGCGGCAGAATTGGAATACGGTCAGAACCTAATGATGAAACCATTTTCTGTGGGGGAGGGGTTGCTTTTTTTTTAGGGAAAGAAACTGCCGTTGTGGGAAAGGATTCACTCAGTCGTCCCAGCTGCATCCTTTACCCGGTCTGGCCTACACATGACTCCAGACCCACAGCAGTCTGTTTCACTCCACACTGCCCTGTTCCTGGCCCCACGGGTTAAGGCTGTACCAAGGATCCAATTACAAAGGGACAACTCTGTGCTGACCGATAGTAAAGAAAGTGGGGTGGGGTGGAGGAGGGGGAGTGTGTGCACTTTGACCTTGAGTTGTTTAAAAAGCAGCTGCTTTCTCTCCCCCTTTTTGCTGGGGGGGATCTGAAGCTGTAACAAAGTTGGGTCACAATAAAGATTACCTGAACTTACTGCCGGGCTCAGACTCTCATTAAAAGCTTTGAGCTCCAGATGGTCTTTGATTTAAAGCTGCTCATTTCTTCCAGCCTCCTGCACTAAGTTTCTAATGTCGTGTATCAGCTGGAGCAGTGAATGAGGAGCTTGTATCGTTAGAAATTGTAAATTTTTAAGGAGTACAGGTACTGCATCGTTTCATCAACATTGTAAAGGTTACTGGCAGCACTGGGAAGGTCTTATCTTTAAAATTGAGAATAGCTAAAATGATATATTCAGAAACATCATTGAAGTCTAAACGCACTTCAATTTTTTAAAAGAGCTGCTGAAATCTTTCTGAAACTTGCACTGGAATACGTGCAGTTAGGCCACAGCTCAGGACAGGCTGGAAGGGGTGAATGGCCTATTCCTCATTTTGTGAAATTGGTTTCAACTATGTAGACATAGTCATCGAGTTGTAGAGCCGGAAACAAACCCCTCAGTCCATATCTTAAATGAATCTAGTGACCCATTTGCTAGCATTTGGCCTATGTTCATCTATACCCTTCCTTTTCATATCCCCATCCAGATGCCTTTTAAATGTTGTCATTGTACCAGCCTCCACCACTTCTGCTGGCAGGTCATACCATACACACACCACCCCCTGCGTGACAATATGGCCCCTCAGGTCCCTTTCCCCACTCACCTTCAACCTATGCCCCTTCAGTGCTGGACTCCCCGACCTGGGGAAAGACCTTGGGTATTCACCCTATCCATGCCCCTTACAAATGTCTATAATTTTGAGGAGAAAATGAGGACTGCAGATGCTAGACATCATTCCTCTTCCCCCACCCCCCCCACTTTATCCAAGTCCCATGCCTTCAACTCAGCACCGCCCTCTTGACCTGTCCATCAACTTTTCAATCTATCAGCTCCACCCACTTCTCCAACCTATCCATCGCCAAACCGTTATTACCCGATGCCTGAAGGAGGACCGCCTCATATTCTGCCTTGCGATCCTGCAACCACACTGGCCAAATGTGGATTTGAACAGTTTCCTCACCTCCCCCACTTTATCTCAGTCCCAAGCCTCCAACTCGGCGCTGCCCTTCTGACCTGTCCATCATTTGTCCTATATATCTGCCCCCCTACTCCACCACCCCCCAACACACACACACCTTCATCTAACTATGGCATTCTCAGCTACCTTCTCCCCCAACCTCACCCACTTTCCATTTATCTCTCAGCACCCCCAGCCCACAAGCCTCGTTCCTGATGAAGGGCTTATGCCCAAAACGTCAATTCTCCTGCTCCTTGGCTGCTGCCTGACCTGCTATGGTTTTCCAGCACCCCACACTCTGCATAATATTAAGGTAATTGGAGGAAGGTTTTGGGGAGATGTCAGAGTAGGTTCTCTACTCAGATAGTGGTGGCTGTGTGAAATGCACTGTCAACAGTGGTAGTAGAGTCAGATACATTAGGGACATTTAATTGACTCTTGGATAGGTACATGAAAGTTAGTACAATAAATGGTATGTAGGTCAGTCTGATCCTAGAGTAGGATAAAGGGCCAGTACTGCATCGAGTGTCGAAGGGCCTGTACTGTGCTATGTACCTAAGTAGAGTCAAAAGTTTTGTTTTATCAGCTGTACAGTCAGATCTGAGCAAACGAGGACATGCAGGTCATACTGCGCTTAGACAGAGTGAGGCGTACAGGGTTACAGCTGCACAGGGGCTGCGCAGAAGCAAGGTCAACATTAGATTTCAAATTGGAGAGCTCCATTCAGCAGTCTAATAATGGCAGGGAAGAAGCTATTCTTGAACCTGTTGGTACAGTGTTCAAGCTTCTGTATCTTCTGCCTGACAGAGGATGGTGCAGGAGATCATTCCCAGGGTGGGAGGGGTCTTTGAGGTTGGCAGCCTTTCCACGACAACGAGAAGTGCAGATGGATTCCATGGATGGGAGGTTGGCTTCCGTGATGGATTGTGCTGTGCACACAACCTTCTGTAGTTTCTTCTGGTCCTGGGCAGAGCAGTTGCCGTAGCAGGGCAAGATGCAACCAGATACATGGCTTTCTATGGTGTATCTGTAAATGTTGGTGAGTGTCATTATGGATGTGCCGAATTTCTTAAGCATCTTGAGGAAGAAAAGGCGTTGTTGTGCCTTCTTGACCATTGCATGGGTAGGTTTAGATATTTAGCCACTCCTTTCTCATTCTTACCATCTCCTTTACTTGATGCAGTCACACAGTCAGTTTCATACCTTGTGCTAATCTTTTTAGAAGGTCTTCTTCAGAAGGATAAAATATTACGAGGGGCAAAGGTAGTGTACATACATAATATGAAATCTTTAAACTTGAATTCATTTTAAAGAGTGGAACAACGTATTTATGGTAAAAATGGGTAAATTTAACAGGTTTATGAAGGGTGAGAGTGGGAAGTATGTGGAGGTGCATGTTAAAACAGGCCCGAGTCTGCATGGCTTTGACAAGAGGAGGTCATGTCTGACAAATCTATTAGGATTCTTTAAGCATGTAATGAGTAAGTTAGACAAAGGGAGAGCCAGTGGACGTGAGCGATTTGGATTTCCAGAAGGCCTTTGACAAGGTGCCGTGCAGGAGGCTGCTAAATAAGATGAGTCCCTGGTGTAGGAGCAAGGTACTGGCACGGATCGAGGATTGGCTGACTGGCAGAAGGCAAAGAGTTGGCATAAAGGGGTCTTTGGAGTTCCAAAGGGGTCAATGCTGAGAATGCTGGGACAGGTCAGGAGAATGTATTCCATTTGCCCCTTCTGTGACCAATGTGGTAAAGTCTGTGGGGGAGTAAAGGATTATACCATTCAGAGGGGCACGATTGTATCATTCAAAGGTGGAGGTGTGTGGAGGAGGGAAAGGGAAGGGGAGGATTGTACCATTCACATCACGGGGTGTGGATTGTACCATTCACAGGGAGAATTATTTATTTTTATTTTTCAGAATTTCCAGGATACAGGACATATGCCAATTTTACCTCCCAGAAATCGACTGAAACTGGGTGCACTAAAAAAATCCAGCAGGAAGATTATCAGTTAAAAAGGTCTAGTTTCGGTCATAGCAGTTATAGACTTCTGGAGTCACACCGCACAGAAACAGACACTTCAGTTCAACTCATCCATGCCGACCAGATGTTCCAATTTGGCCCAGTCCCAAGTTCCAGCATTTGCTCCATATTCCTTTAAATCCTAACTATTCATCTAGACACCTTTTAAATGTTGTAATTGTACCCATCTCCACCACTACCTCTGGCTGCTCATTCCATACACGGTCTACCTTCTGCGTGAAAACGTTGCCCCTTAGTTCCTTTTTAATTCTTGTCCCCTCTCATCTGAAACTTATGCCTTCTAGTTTTGGACTCCTCCATCTTGGGGGGAAAAGACCTTGGCTATTCGCTCTATCTGTGATTTTCATGATTTTATAAACCTTTCAGGTCACCCCTCAGCCACCTCCACTCCAGGGAGAACAGCCTCAGCCGAGTCAACTTCTCCCTGTAGCTCAAATCCTCCACCCTGACAACATCCTTGTAAATCTTTTCTGAAGCCTTTCAAGTTTCACAACATCCTTCCAAGAGGAAGGATGCCAGAATTGTACACTTATTCCAAAAGTGGCCTAAACATTCTCCTGTACAGCCACGACATGACCTCTCAAATCCTATACTCAATACTCTGACCAATAAAGGAAAGTATACCAAACACCACCTTCACGATCCTATCTACCTGCAACTTCACTTTCAAGAAACTGTGAACCTGCACTCCAAGGTCTCTTTGTTCAACAACTCTCCCTTGAGCCTTACCATTAAGTGTAGATGTGCTGCTCTGATTTGTTTTTCCAAAATGCAGCACCTCGCATTTATCTAAATTAAACTCCATCAGCCACTCTTCAGTCCATTGGTACATCTGATCAAGATCCCATTGTAATCTGAAGTAACCTTCCTCGTTGTTCACAACACTTCCAATTTTGGTGTCATCAGCAAACCTACTAACTATACATCCTATGTTCACATCCAAGTCATTTGCATAAAAAAAATACAGAAAGTAGTGGACCTAGCACCGATCGTTGTGGCACTCCACTGGTCATAAGCCTCCAGTTTGAAAAACAAGCCTCCACCACCACCTTCTAACTTCGAGCCAGTTCTGTATCCAAATGGCTATTTCTTTCTGTATTCCATAAGGTCTAACCTTGCTAACCAGTCTCCCTAGAGGAACCTTGTCAAACAGCTTACTGAAGTCCATATAGATCATGTCCTTTGCTCTGCTCTCATCAATCTTCTTTGAGTGCTTTGAAGAAGTAACAAATCAAGTTTGTCAGACATGATTTCCCATGCACAAAGCCATGCCGACTATCCCTAATCAGTCCTTGCCTTTCCAAATGTGTGTAAATCCTGTCTCTCAGGTTTCACTCCAACAACCTGTCCACCACCAATGTCAGGTTCCCTGGCTTTTCCTTATCACCTTTTCTTAAATAGTGGTACCACGTTAATATTTTCCGGTACCTTACCTGTGACTATCAATGATACAAATATTTCAGCAAGGGGCCCGACAATCACTTCCCGTAGCCTCCCACAGAGTTCTCGGGTACACCTGATCAGGTCCTGGAGATTTATCCACCTTCGTAATTCATGACATCCAGCACCACCTCCGCTGTGATATGGACATTTTTTAAATGTTATAATCTATTTCCCCTACATTCTATATTTTCATGTCCTTCTCCAGAGTAAACATTGATGCAAAACACTCGATTAATATCTTCCCCATCTCCTGCAGTTCCACACATTGGCTGCCTTACTCATCGTTGATGTGCCCTATTCTGTCCCTAGTGACCCTTTTGTCCTTAATGCATTTGTAAAAACTCTTTGGATTCTCCTTAACCCTATTTGCCAAAGTTATCTCATGTCCAGTTTTTGTCCTCCAGATTTCCCTTTTAAGTACATTCCTACTACCTTTATATTCTAAGGATTCACTCAATCTATCCTGTCAATACCTGACCTATGCTTCCTTCTTTTTCTTTACCAAACACTCAATTTCTCCAGTCATCCAACATTCCCTACACCTACCAGACATTCCTTTCACCCTAACAGGAATATACTGTGTCTGGACTCTCGTTATCTCATTTCTGAAGGCTTCCATTTTCCAGCCGTCTCTTTACCTCCCCAACAGCTTTTGAAAGTTCTTGCCTAACACTGTCAAAATGAGACATTCTCTAATTTAGAATTTCAACTTTTAGATTTGATTTATCCTTTTCCTTCACTATTTTAAAATTAATAGAATTATGGTCGCTGGCCCCAAAGTGCAGCCCCACTGACACCTCAGTCAGCTGTCCTGCCTTATTTCCCAAGAGTAGGTCAAGTTTTGCACCTTCTCCATAGGTATATCCACATACTAAATCAGAAATCTTTCTTGAACACGCTCAACAAATTCCTCTCCATCTAAACCATTAAACCGATGGCAGTCCCAGTCTATGGTTGGAAAGTTAAATCCCCTACCATAACCATATAAGGGGAAATGAGTTTAAAACTGGGCACAATCCTCCAGGTGCAGTTTCAGCAATGCTATGTTTGGTTGCAGCAACACTTCCTTCCCTTTATGTTCTATTCCTTTCGCGATAAAAGTGAATGCTGCATTCACTTTCTTTATTATCTACTGTACCTGCAAGCTAGTTTTATGTGACTCATTAATGAGGATACCCAGATCTCTCTGCACCAGATCATCCCAAACCCTCTATTAGATAATAGGTTGCTTTGATGTTTTTTTTGACCAAAATGCATGACCTCACACTTAACCACCTTAAACCCCATCTGCCACATTTTGACCCACTCTCCTAACCTCTCTAGATCTATTTGAAAGGTTTGTATTTCCTCATTGCAATTTACCATCGCGCCTCTTTGTGTCATCTACAAATTTGGCAAATGAGCCTTTTATCCCTGTATCCATGTCACTAATGTAGATTGTAAATAGCTGGGGTCCAAGGACCCAACCCTGTGGCACCTCACTAGTTACACCTTGCCATCCAGAAAAAAAGCCATCAATTCAGACTGTCTGTCTTCTGCCCTTCAGCCAGTCACCTATCCAAGCTGATAAATCAGCCCATATTGCATATGATCTAACCTTGCGAATAATGCTTTGAGTGGCACTTTAGCAAATACCTTCTGAAAAGCCAGATATATTACAACTACAGGATCCCTATTATCCACTTGTTACATCTATGAAGAACTTAGTCAAATCTGATTTGCCCATCATAAAACCATGCTGACTCTGATGGATAGAGTTTTGACTTTTCAAACGTCCTGATATTGCTTCCTTGATAATTGAGTCTAACACCTTCTCAACCACAGATGTTAAACTAACTGGTCTGCAATTTCCCACATATTGCCTGCCTCCCTTTCTGAATACAGGCATTACATTAGTATTTTTCCAATCCACTGGAACCATAAGATATAGGAGCAGAAACTAAGTCATTCAATCATGGCTGAAACGTTTCTCAAGTCCTTTCTCCCCATAACCTTTGATCACCTTGACAATCAAGAACCTACCTATCTCTGTACTAAATAAACTCAATGAATCTTTCTCATGTCTGGGGAATTTCGGAATATTATAACTAATGAATCCACAATCTCCACTTCCACTTCCTTTAGTACCCTAGGATGTAGGCCATCAGCCTCAGGGGATTTGTTTGCCCTCAATCTTTATGGTGTACCTATCGACGCTGATTGTTTAAGTTCTACCTTTTCTACAGCCTTTGACTTGCTTGTTCCAATACGAATCTGGTTTCCAGCATCTGCAGCCATTGTTTTTACCTTCTTTCGTAATTTACCTGACCTATTTCTATTCATTTTTAAAATCCCTTTGTTTGTGTCTGGAAGTTTCCCGATGTTTCAGCTTTCCAAAGGTCTGGAGTAACATTCCTGAACAGGCTGGAAATTAAAAAGAAACCCACCTTTCAGGAGGCTGGGGGCGGGGAAAACCAACCCCCATTGTCCCCTATTGGTCGGAGGACTCCCATGGCCACGCCCCCTCAGTTGGTGACGACGCTGCCTAGACCACGCCCCCTGCGTGTTGGCGCATGTGCAGTGTAGGTCCCGCGGCCGGACAAAGACAGTGTGACTGAGTGTGGGAGAGGAATGGCGCCGGCGGCTGAAGGAACAAGAACAGAAACCGCTGGAAAAGCTGAGCAGGTCCGGCAGCTCGTGTTGAGAGAAATGTGAGGACGTGTTTCGGGTCCGGGGATCCTTCTTCAGAACAGGACCAGGTTTCAGAAACATCCCGGGGAGGTCGCCAGGTCCGAGCGCCAAGACCTGGCTCCTGCCCCCGGGGAGAGGAGACAGTGAGACAGGGTAGGATTGGGAACCGCGGGAGGAGGGAGACTGGGGAGTTTATAAACTCCTAGGGGGAGGCCGCAGGCCGCGAATAAAAGCCCCACAGGCCCAGTGTTTACTTCACCGGGGAAGGAGCTCTCGGGTTGCCCGGCAACCAGCCGCCAGCTTTGTGAGGGTCAGGCACATGTTGTCTTGGGACGGGGTTGTTGGATTGTTGTATAATATTGATCTCCTCTGTACTTTTAATCTTGAATATTTTTAAAATGTACATTGGCTTCAATTTATGAATTCTAAGTACAGAAGCAAAATATAAACATCTCCTTGCATGCATCCCAACATGTGCATAGGACCTAAGACTGTTTAAAAATTTACTGAGGTGCTGAATCAATAGCTCTTTCCCTTTTGATTAATGAAGGTGGTGCCCAGCAGACTCCTGCTCACAGTCGGTGTCAGCCTTTATGGGAGAGATAGGATAGCAAAACCGAGACACCAATGTAGCCAAGTAATCTGAAGTCACACTTTGGTGCTTTTATCACCTCAAACGCATGCCATTCAGAATAATGTCAAGGTTATAGTGGTACCAGGCTCCCCAAGACAGCAGGATGGACAACAAAGAGGAGAGCTGAAGTGTTATCCTTATCAAGCCTGTAACGTCTTCACAAATCTCCAACAAGTTAGTTAAATGCAGTGTCCCGTCAGAAATCCCATGCAGACACTTCCTACTCAATCCACCTTTCTCCATGTGGCTACTAATTTTGACCAGAATAAGTATTACTGGAAGCTTCTCCACCAAATTTAAACTGGCAGGTGGGACTAGATAGGGTTGGGATATCTGGTCGGCATGAACAGGTTGGACCGAAGGGTCTGTTTCCATGCTGTACAACTCTCTGACTCTATAATTGCTGAGATTAGCTTTACAACCTTTCTTAAACCAGGCTGTAATGTTTTCAGTTCTCCAGTCTTCTAGCACCATCTCCAAGTCCATGGGAGACTGATAAATTATGGCTTCCACAATTTCTGTCGTTCCTTCCTTCAAGATTGTTGGATGCATTTCATGAGTGCCTTGTCAAACTTTAAGTACCAAAGGCTTATCGAAGACTTCTTTCATGTTAATTTTGAACTCTTGGGAGGTCATGTGGCGGCTGTACAGAACATCAGTTAGGCCACTGTTGGACTATTGCGTGCAGTTCTGGTCTCCTTTCAATGAAAAGATGTTGTGAAACTTGAAAGGGTTCAGAAACGATTTACAAGGATGTTGCCAGGGTTGGAGGATTTGAGCTATAGGGAGAGGCTGAACAGACTGGAGCTGTTTTCCCTGGAGCGTTGGAGTCTGAGGGGTAACCGTACAGAGGTTTACAAATTTATGAGGGGCATGTATATGATAAATAGACAAAGTCTTTTCCCTGGGTTTGGTCTGTTTCCATGCTGTACATCTCTATGACTCTGTTGGTTGCATCTGTAAGATCCTGAATCAGCACCTTGAGGAGAATTAGAGTGGAGTGAGAACAGAGGGGGAGAGAGAGTGGGATGGTGCTTTCAATTTTGTAGAATAACAAAAGAAAAGTATAATCTGCAGAAAGTAGAATTGCTTGTTCAGAATTGTTACCCTGAACTGTGTGATGACTTTTGTAATCTCTTTTTACAGATTATTTGAAGATCTGAAGAAGGAAGTTTCAAAATCGACAGATGAAGGCCTCATGCCCGAAGCATTGACGCTTCTGATCCTCGGATGCTGCCTGACCTACAGTGCTTTTCCAGCGTCACACTTTTGAACTCTTGACTCTCCAGCATCTGCAATCCTCACTTTCACATCAATGTCTGACAGTGACACTGGGACATCGGGACTGCAATGATTTTTGACTGTGATTCTGTGAGAGGGAGCAAAGTGTTTACTTCCTGTTCGAGTACATTTTCAGAATCGGTGGGACTGGATGAGAGACCCTACGTTGCAGCGCAGTGAGTATGGATCCTGAAACAGTTATACGGCCTAGAAAGAGGAATTCACGGCAGGGTGGGGCTGTACCCACGTTTTGTGCAGCTGAAGCTTCGGCCATGGAGAAACCCGAGGAGTCCCGCACTGTGAAGAAACCGTGGAACTGTGGCGACTGTGGTAAAGGCTTCTGTGCCCCGTCTGCTCTGGAGACTCATCGGCGCAGTCACACCGGTGAGAGGCCCTTCAGCTGCCCCGAGTGCAGGAAGGGTTTACCCAGGCATCCACCGTGCTGACCCACCGGCAGGTCCACACGGGGGAGAGGCCTTTCAGCTGCCCTGAGTGTGGGAAGGCCTTCAGCAATTCCTTCGCCCTGCTGAGGCACCAGCGAATCCACAAGGGGGAGAGGCCACTCTCCTGCCCCGAGTGCAGGAAGGCCTTCAGTGATTCCTCCCACCTGCTGACCCACTGGCGGGTCCACACAGGGGAAAGGCCCTTCAGTTGCTCCGAGTGCAGGAAAGCCTTTACCCAGGCCATATCCTGCTGATCCACCAGCGGCTCCACACAGGGGAGCGGCCCTTCAGCTGCCCAGAGTGCGGTAAAGGCTTCAGCGACTCCTCCACCCTTCAGACCCACCAGCGGGTCCACACGGGGGAGAGGCCCTTCAGCTGCTGTGAATGCGGGAAGTGCTTTACCCAGGCCTCTGCCCGGCTAAGACACCAGCGGTCCCACACCGGGGAGAGGCCCTTCAGGTGCCCCGAGTGCGGGAAGGGCTTTGCTCGGGCCTCCAACCTCCAGACCCACCAGCGGATCCACATGGGGGAGAGGCCCTTTAGTTGTCCCAGGTGCAGTAAGGTGTTCACCTGCTCCTCCCACCTGCAGAGGCACCAGCAAGTTCACGTACCATAGCAGGGGCATTGAAGGAGTGACGGCTGAGTGCCATTATCGACTGGAGTATTAACCCAGTTCCGGTGTCTCCTGGGTTCGAATCCTGCCATGGCAGATGGTAAAATTGGAATTCAGTGAGTAATCTGGAGTTCCAAGCCTAATGATGAAGCCATTTTTGGGGGGAGTTGGGGTGAAGGGGGTGGGAGAAAACCCCCATCTGATTCACTCACGTCGTTTATCGGGAAGGAAACTACCGTTGTGGGAAAGGATTCACTCAGTCATCCCAGCTGCATCCTTTACCCTGTCTGGCCTATGGTTGAATCCACCCTCCACCCCCCCCCCCCCCCCATCCCCATCCTCTTCCCCCATCCCAATTCTCTCCCCCACTGGGCCCCTCCCTCTCACCAGCAAATGAACAGGGAGAAACCTACTTGGATACAGAGTATACGTTGAAATTGCTGAGTGAGGCAATACTTCGTACAGGTTAAGAAAGGGAGTGTGTGCGCTTTAACCTTGAGCTATTTTTAAATGAAAAGCTACTTTTTCTACGCCTTTTTGCTGAGGGGAATCTGAAGCTGTAACAAAGTTGGGTCACAATAAAGGGTTACCTGAACTTACCGCCAGGCTCAGATTCTCATTGAAGGCTTTGAGCTTCAAATGGTTTTTGTTTTAAACCTGTTGCTCTCTTTCAGCCTCCTGCACTAATTTTCCAATGTCGTGTATCAGATGGAGCAGTGAATGAGTAGCTGGTATTGTTGGAAATTGCAAATATTTCAGGAGTGCAGGTACTGTGTCATTTTATCGGCATTGTAAAGTTTACTGGCAGCACCAGGAGGTGTGGGCTGTGTTAATTAGAAATGATGTGGAGTTGCTGGTGTTGGACTGAGGTGGATAAAGTTAAAATCTACACAACTCCAGGTTATAGTCACAACAGATTTATTTGGAAGCAATAGCTTTTGGAGCACTGCTCCTTCATCGGGTAGCTGTTGAGCAGGATCATAAGACATAGAATTTATCGCAAAACATTACAGTGTTATGCAGTTGATAAGATTTCATGAACAAGTCCAGTTGCAATTCAGTCTTTCATCTTTTAGAATGGGTTACAGGTTTCGGTTCATTAACATGTGTATCCCAAAACTACTTTTAAGTCACATTCTCCCGATGACTTAAGATTTTATAAAATTAGGTGACATCTCAGCTCAGACAATGCAAGAAAGGTGTGAGGTTCAAGTCTGTCTGTATCCCAGTCCTGAGTCACACATGTTCTATTTCCAAAGTAGGAATTTATAAAATATTACATAGATTGACTGCCTGCAGATTGTGTTTTGCTCAAATAGCACAATGTATGTGCAAATGCAAATTCACTGCATAGGTTTGTGTGTGCGCATGAGAGAGAGAGAGAGAGAGAGAGAGAGAGTGTGTGTTTGCATGTGCATGCTTGAGAAAGTGTGTCGATGCAATGGAGTATAAGCCTGTGAGAGGGTGTGTGCATGGATTTGAGTGTGCGAGGTGTATGTGTGTGAGAGAGGGTCTGCGTGACTGGGTGTGTATGTGTGCGTGTGGGAGTGAGAGACAGTGTTAAGTGTAGTGTGATCACCCAAGGTCCCGGTTGAGACCGTCCTCATGGGTTCCAAACTTGGCAAATGCCTCTTCTTGGCCAGTAGAAACAATTCAGCAGTTATTGGGTGGCATGGTGGTTCAGTGGTTAGCAGTGCTGCCTCGCAGCACCAGGGATCCGGGTTCGATTCCACCTCAGGCAACTGTCTATGTGCAGTTGGCACATTCTCCCCATGTCTGCATGGGTTTCCTCCAGGTGCTCCAGTTTCCTCCCACAATCCAAAAGATGTGCAGGTCAGGTGAATTGGCCATGCTACATTCCACATAGTGTTGGGTGCATTAGTCAGGGGTAAATATAAGGTAGGGGAACAGGTCTGGGTGGGTTACTCTTTGGAGGGTCAGTGTGGATATTTTGGGCCAAAGGGCCTGTTTCCATATGGTAGAGAATCAAATCTAATCTACACACACACACATTGGAGAGGGCAGGGTGAGACTTGTCTTTCACTTTGCAGAAGGTGGGAGGTTCTGGATGCTGTGATTCAGGGTAAACACATGCTGGATGACCTTTGGCTCAGAGAGATGGAGTTGGAAGCCAGGCTGCAGACACGTCACGGGGAAAGGTAACCGGACCCTTTATTCCAGGAGATGGTCATTCCCCTCTGGACAGAGCCTTCTGATTAGGTCAGTGGACAGGGTCAGAAGGGTGGGAGTGTGAATCACACAGGTAAAGGGGATCTGAGATTGGGAGGCAGGGGGAGGAGCTAACTGGCTGAGTGGTGGGGGGGCGCTGGGGGTAAGGGGCAGAATATTGACAGGTGATTGTCGTCTTTCTCTGAAGTTAGCAGTAGGAGGCTAGATGGCATCGGTGTCTGTCTGGCACCAGGTTCAGGAACTGTCGTGCTCAGGACTGGAGAAGTGGGAAAGGGAGGCTGCAGTGGGTGTGGTCCACAAATCTCAGGACGGCAGAGCCTCTGCTGAGGGCGCATGAGAAGTCAGAAGCTATAAAGATAAAGCAGAACATCAAAGCTCTGGGTGGCATGGTGGCTCAGTGGTTAGTACTGCTGCCTCACAGGGCTGGGTTTGATTCCAGCCACAGGCGACTTTGGCACACTGTCCCCCTTGTGTCTGCGTGGGTTTCCTCCAGGTGCTCCGGTTTCCTCCCACACTCTAAAGATCTGCAGTTTAGGGTGGATCAGCTGTGCTGAAGTGTCCAGGGATATGCATTTTTGGGTGCGTAAGCCATGGGGAACTGCAGGGTTGTATGGTAAGTGGGTTGGTTTGATGGGATGCTGTTTGGAAGGACAGTGTGAGATGAATGGGCTGAATGGCCTGCAGGGATTATGTGATTCTACTGCTTTAGCCATTTTGTATATTGAGAAATGATTACTGTGGTCCTGGGGAAGGTGGGATTTGTAGTGTCACTGCCCTCTGTCCATTCTCCTTCTGTCCCCTTGTCCATTTTGTCTCTCTTGACACCCTCAACCATTCTCTTTCCCCACCACCTGTTATTTCTCGTGCCTCCATCCCTCTTTGATCGCTGTATCAAGCCCTTCTAAGAAGAGAGAGAGACAGATGGTGATGACTCTACCTGGGAGATGGGGATGCACGAGAAATGGCTGATCTTTAACATTGAGAATAGCATGTTCAATTCTATTTTTTAAAAAAAAAGCTGCAGACATCTTTCTGAAACTTGTGTTGAAATTTGTAAAATTTAGCCACAGTTGAGGACAGGCTGTGAGGAGGTTGAGAAACATTGGCACCATCTCGTGCTCCCGCGAGGAGGTTGAGCAATTCATGAACTTCACCAACACATTCCACCCTAACCTTAAATTTATCTGGACCACCTCTGACACCTCCCTCCCCTTCCTGGACCTCTCCATCTCCATTAATGATGACCGACCTGACACTGACATTTTTTTCTACAAACTCACCGACTTCCACAGCTACCTGGATTACATCTCTTCCCACCCTACCTCTTGCAAAAACGCCATCCCATATTCCCAATTCCTCCGCCACCGCCATATCTGCTCCTAAGAGGACCAGTTCCACCACAAAACACACCAGATGGCCTCCTTCTTTAGAGACCGCAATTTCCCTTCCCACATGGTTAAAGATGCCCTCCAATGCATCTCGTCCACATCCCGCACCTCCGCCCTCAGACCCCACCCCTCCAACCGTAACAAGGACAGAACGCCCCTGGTGCTCACCTTCCACCCTACAAACCTTCGTATAAACCAAATCATCCGCCGACATTTCCGCCACCTCCAAACAGACCCCACCACCAGGGATATATTTCCCTCCCCACCCCTTTAGGCCTTCCGCAAAGACCGTTCCCTCCGTGACTACCTGGTCAGGTCCATGCCCCCCTACAACCCACCCTCCCATCCTGGCACCTTTCCCTGCCACCGCAGGAACTGTAAAACCTGTACCCTCACCTCCATTCAAGGCGCTAAAGGCCCCTTCCACATCCATCAAAGTTTTACCTGCACATCCACCAATATCATTTATTGTATCCGTTGCTCCCAATGTGGTCTCCTCTACATTGGGGAGGCTGGGCGCCTCCTAGCAGAGCGCTTTGGGGAACATCTCTGGGACACCTGCACCAATCAACCACACCGCCATGTGGCCCAACATTTCAACTCCCCCTCCCACTCTGCCGAGGACATGGAGGTCCTGGGCCTCCTTCACCACCGCTCCCTCACCACCAGATGCCTGGAGGAAAACGCTTCATCTTCCGCCTCGGAACACTTCAACCCCAGGACATTAATGTGGACTTCAACAGTTTCCTCATTTCCCCTTCAGCCACCTTACTCTAGTTCCAAACTTCCAGCTCAGCACTGTCCCCATGACTTGTCCTACCTGCCAATCTTCTTTTCCACCTATCAACTCCACCCTCCTCCCTGACCTATCACCTTCATCCCCTCCCCGACTCACCTATTGCACTATTTGCTACTTTCTCCACACCTCCACCTTCCTCTAGCTTATCTCTCCACCCTTTGGGCTCTCTGCCTTTATTCCTGATGAAGGGCTTTTGCCCGAAATGTCGATTTTACTGTTGCCTGAACTGCTGTGCTCTTCCAGCACCAATAATCCAGAAAGGGGTGAGTTTCCTATTCTAATATTGTGAAATTGGTTCTGCCTATGTAGAAATAGAGTCATGGAGCATGGAATGAAACAGTTTGGTCTGTGTCGACCAGCTATCCTAAATTATTCTATTCCTATTTGCCAACACTTGGCCCAAACCCCTTTAAACCTTCCTATTCGTACACCCATCCAGATGCCTATTAAAAGTTGTAATTGTACCAGCCTCCACTCCGGCAGCTCATTCAATACATTTACCATCCTCTGCGTGAAACAAGTGACCCCTTAGGTCCGTTTTAAACCTTTCCCCACTCACCTTAAACTAATGTCCTCTAGTTCTGGCATTTCTTGAGGCAAATTAAATGCCACACGTCTTTTCTAATCCTTTGGTCCCTCATCTTTCCCTGAAGATTTTTCCCTCATGATTCCTGAAGAAGGGCTCATGCCCGAAACGTCGATTCTCCTGCTTCTTGGATACTGCCTGACCTGCTGCGCTTTTCCAGCAACACTTTTTCATCCCTCATCTTTCCCCACTCAACCTAAACCTATGTCCTCCAGTTTGTGACTCCCCTAACCGAGGGAAAAGATATACAAAAGTTGAGCAGCCAGCCAAAATGCAAAAGGAATACAATGTCAAGCCACCGGGGGGGGGGGTGGGGAGAGGGAAGGGGAAGGAGAGAATTGTGGTTCTACTTTTTTTTCCCTCCGATCGGCATTTGGACACTTCAAACCTGTCAGTAACATAAGCATCTCTGAACAGCATAATGCGCATGTCCCACGGTGTCAGCAAGCACTGCGCATGTCCCACGGTGTCAGCAAGCACTGCGCATGTCCGCTGGTGTCAGCAAAAGACTGTGCACGCTCCTGGCTGTACGCACAAACAACTCATGACCTACTTTTGATGGACCAATAGGGAACACGGGAGGACCGGAAGGTGTCTAGTCCTCCTGCCAATCAGAGCACCGCTATTGTCTGAATGCGGAAGTTGGACAATGACCTTCTGAAGCAGCTGCTGCTCCTGTGTCTCTGAATGAAGATTGTGCTTTACCCCAAACTGCAACTTTCTTCCTCTGTCCAACAAAACTGTGAGTACAGCACTCTCTTTCCTCGCCATCTGTTCCACTTTTTTTTTCATTCTGGCGTTCAATTGTTGACTTGCAACAACTGAAAGGAAAGGGAGTGAATTCAGGGAGGGGGACAGAGTGTAGAAATATTGGTCGAGAGTGTGGTGCTGGAAAAGCATAGCAGGTCAGGCAGCATCCGAGGAGCAGGAAAACCGACGTTTCAGGCAAAAGTCCTTCATCAGGAATTTTCCTGCTCCTCGGATGCTGCCTGACCTGCGTGCTTTTCCAGCATCACACTCTCGACTCTAATCTCTGGCATCAGCAGTACTCACTTTTTTGTCTAGAAATGTTGGTGCAGATCTGTGTCTCAGTTGGCAAACACGTGGTAAATGCATGACCACAATGTGATAATGTAACCTTTGCTGTGGGAAAACAAAAGCAGAAAGGAGGTGCATTGTTTGAATGGTGATATGTTGGGATATGGAGAAAGTGAGGAGTGCAGATGCTGGAGATCAAAGTTGACAAGTGTGGCCCTGGAAAAGAACAGCGGGTCAAACAGCATCCAAGGACCAGGAGAGTCGACGTTTTGGACACGAGCCGTTCATCAGGAATGTTATGTGGATGTACAAAGAGGTTTCAGTGTCTTTCTCCACCAGTCAATACCAGTTGTCAGACAGATGCAAGTAGTGTATTAGCAAGAGGAATTGAGTTCAGAGGTTGGGTGGGCCCTTCCTGCGGTTAGGGGATCATTGAATATATTCAAGGCTGAGTTCATCTGATTTTTGAACAACAATGAAGTGGATGATTATGAGGGAACAGAAAAGATGGTTATAAGAACAGTTACAGAATCATACAGCACAGAAACAGATACTTGATTTCATGCTGACTATATTCATAAACTAAACTAGTCCTACATTGTTTGGCCTATATATCTCTGAACCTTTCCTATTCATGTCCTTATCCATAAGAGCAGAAATTAAGCCATTCAGCCCACTGGGTCTGCCCAGACCATTCAATCGCGGCTGATAAGTGTCTCAGCCCCATTCTCCTGTTTTCTCTCTCTAACCCTCGATCCCCTTGATACTCAAGAACTGTTTCTGTCTCAGTGTTAAATATCCTCAGTTAGCTGGCCTCCACAGCCTTCTGTGGCAATGAATTCCATCAGTTCACCACTCCATGGCTAAAGAAATTTCTCCTAATCTCCGTTCTGAAAGGTCTTCCCTTTACTCTACTCTAAGGCTGTGCCCTCGGCCGCTAGTCTCTCCTTCCAATGGAAACATCTTCCCAACATCAACTCGTCCAGGCCATTGAGTATTCTGTTTGTTTCAATTAGATTCCCCTGAGTGTGGCCCTGTTAATCAGCATGAACCAGACCCTTCAGGATGAGGTACAGCTGGGATTAGGTTCAACAAAGTGAGAATGGTGGGAGTGTGTGGGATGGAGATTTTGAGCTTCCAGGGAATAAGAATTACAGAGAGTTTGCTATAAATTAGAATTGATTGGATGGGACCATGGGCCAGGGAGTGGCAGATGGAGATTAATTTAGGGAAATGTGATGTTTGCATTTTGGTAAGGCAATCCAGGCAGGACAGTTAAGGGAGTGTTTCAGAACAAAGAGACATTGGAGTGCAGGTTCATTGTTCCTTGAAAGTGCAGTCTCAGGTAGCCAGAATAGTGAAGAAGGTATTTTGTATGCTTTCCTTTATTAGTCAGAGCATTGAGTATTAGAGTTGGGGGGTCATGTTGTGACTGTACAGGACATTGGTTCGGCCCCTTTTAAAATACTGCGTTCAGTTCTGGTCTCCCTGCTACAGGAAATATGGTGTGAAACTTTGAAAGGGGTCAGAAAAGTCTTAAAAGGCTGTTGCCAGAGTTGGAGGGTTTGATCTACAGAGAGAGGCTGAATCGGTCAGGGATATTTTCCTGGAGCATCAGACGTATAGGGGTGACCTTATAAATGTTTATAAGGGGCGTGGATAGGGTGAATGCAAAACTAGAGAGCATATGTTTGAGGTGAGAGGGGAATGATTTAAAAGGGACATGAAGGGCAACTTGTTTCATGCAGAAGGTGGTGCATGTATTGAATGAGCTGTCGTAGGAAGGGTGGAGCCTGATACAATTACAGTATTTAAAAGGCATCTGGATGGGTACAAGAATAGGAAGCTGGTAAATGGGACTAGATTAAGTTAGGATATCTGGGCGGCACATACGAGTTGGACTGAAGGGTCTGTTTCTGTGCTGTATGACTCTCTGGGTCTTTGGTGAAACCAGAAGTGTCATTGTGAAGACTGGACTTTCAGAGCAGCCTTCAAAGATGTTTTGTCCTTACTGGGAGCAGAAGAAGTTACAATGAAATCTTTCATTTATGAGACAGCACCTGAGTGAGTGAGTACATCTGAGATTTTGGTGGAAAGTGGGATTTCATTGCACTGTGGGGATGAAACCCTACCCTATCCAGTCATTTCTGCTGGTGGGTGAGACCAGACCTCAAGATTAGTTGGAGTAGATTTAGGATAGAGATGAGGAAGAACTGCTTTTCCCAGAGAATAGTGAATATATGTAATTCTCTGCCCAGGGAAGCAGTAGAGGCAGCGTAATTAAGTATATTCAGGACACAGTTAGATGGGTTTTTGCATGGTAAAGGTATTAAGGGTCGTTGGGACAATGCAGGGAGGAGAAGCTGAGACAATGGAGAGATCAGTCATGATCTAAATGAATGGTGAAGCAGGCTCAACGGGCCAAATGACCTACTCCTGCTTCTATTACTATGAAACTCTAACCCAGCATTTCCCATGGCTAACCCACCTAACCTGCACATCTTTGGACACTATGAGCAATTTAGCATGGCCATTCCAAATCAAGGCCAGTAAGCAATACAGTGATGTGGAAAATGAACATCCGAGAATGACAGAAAGACATGGAGAGTAAATGTACCAGCAATCATAACTGGATTCTAAAGATCACAGAAATTGAAATTAAAAATGGTATGTCTGATTGTGTGCTGCATTGCAGCAAAAGCAAATGAATTGACTGCACACATTGAAGGGAATCATTAAAATATGGGACTCCTTACAGAGATATGGCTCCAGGATGACAAGAATTGGATCCTCAATATTGAGAAGGTGATCAAATGGGAAGCAAGATAAAGGTAGAGGGTTAGCACAGGTAATCAAAGCACTGATCACAGGGTAATCTGGTGTCCGCTCAGGTTTCAGGTCCTGATTTCTCATGATGTTTTGATCCCTTTTTTTTAACACACCTTCTGGAACAATAAGTCAATCCAGACCCCCAATCTCCCAGCCTGTTAACCATCCAGACACTGAGTGTATTCATAGCAGGGAATAAAACAAGAAATGTGAACCAAAATTAGAAATAAGTAGGTGCTTGTGCTTAATATTGTTCAATAGGTAGTAATCCAGAAATACTACTCTCCCAGGATTCCTACAGTGCCTTATTTGAGGAATTCTCTCACCCTTACATCGAGCTATTAGTACCTATGATGACTTACAACAATATTTATACCAACAGAACAAAAAGTATCTGTTGTCAAATTGACATAGAGATATACAGCATGGAAACAGACTTTTTCTCTCTGTCATGCACACACACACCTGCACAAGTCCATGGGGGTGAATTTGTGTTTGCAGAATGATATTTGCATATGCATTCTATTTTCCACAATCTGCAGACAGTTAATACATCTAATATTTTGTAAATTTCACATTGGAAATAGAACCAGTCTGACTCGAGACTGGGATACAGACAGATTCTGACCTCACACCTTTAATGCATTGTTTGAGCTGAGGTGTCTCCTTTTGTTATAAAGCCTCAAAGTTATCCTGGGAAGGTGCCTTACAGGAAGTTCTGGGATTTACATATTAATGATATCTGCTCTCCATTGTAAAAGATGAAAGACTTAATGATCCAGGGTTGTGAATATATCATTTCAATACCAGGACACTGTAATGTTTTCCCAGAAATTCTGTGTCTTATGATCTTACTCCACAACCACTTGATGAAGGAGCAGCGCTCCAAACGCTAGTGCTTCCAAATAAACCCGTTGGACAATAACCTGGTGTTGTGTGATTTTTAACTTTGTCCAGGTAAGGTTTGATTGGCCAGGCCAAATTACCCATAGTGCCCAGGGATGTGCAGGTTAGATGTATTAGTCAGAGGGTAAATGTAGAGCAATAGGAGTAGGGGAATGGGTGTGGTGAGGTTGCCATTCGGAGGTTGGTGTGGACTTGTTAGAACAGTGAGGGTTCTCTGATGTGAAGGGATTTTTGTTCACTGTTCAGGAAGGGAGGTGGGGGGGAGAGGGGAGAAGCAGCGTGGGGGGAGGAGGGAGGAAATGGTGTATGGGAGGAGAGGGGAGGGATGGGTGGAGTGCGGGGGGAGGAAATTTGTTTACTTGTAGCAACTGGAGTGAACCCAGGGAGGGAGCAGACTCTGCAAACTCAGATATGTGCCTTAATTACCCGGGTAATGAGGGTTGGAAGGATAGGGTGTTGCTGTTTTCCCTAGTGCGTCAGAGTGTGAGGGGTAACCTGATAGACTTTTTTTAAAATCATGAGGGGCATGGATTGGGTAAATAGATGAGGTCTTTTCCTTGGGATGGGGAGTCCAGAACTCGAGGATAATAGATTTAAGGTGAGGGCAGGGGGAGGGAGACGGCAAAGAGACCTAAGGGGCAACATTTTCACACAGAGGATGGTGCATGTATGGAATGAGCTGCCAAAGGAAGTGGTGAAGGCTGGTACAGTGACAACATTTAAAAGTCATCAGCATGAGTGTGTGAAAAGGAAGGGTTCAAAGGGATATGGGCAAAACGCTGGCAAATGGGACGAGATTAATTTTGGATATCTGGTTGGGCACAGAAGAATTTGACCGAAGTGTCTGTTTCTGTGCTGTACATCTCAATGACTCTGGCTTTCCACGAATGTTTGTCATGTCTGTATGTTCAGTCTTTCTGGTGGCGGTGTCAATGCTTTGATGGTTCATTTTGCTTCCCCCCACCCCCCATTTCCTGGGAATGTTAACCACTTTGTGCCTGGTTGTTCTTCAAGAACCTGCATTGGCATTATTTTGCTTTCCAAAGTCAGACCTGCTCACTCTCAGCAATATCCCAGTGTTGTGAAAGATATTAAATTTCAGGTGGAGTTATCCAAAACTCAGATGTCAGTCTTGACGTTTTTGCTTTTCTGCCCCTATAAGATCCTGAATCAACACCTTCAGGAGAATGAGTTAGAGCGAAGGGCAGGAGAGAGAGAGAGTGGGATAGTGCTTTCAATTTTGTGGAATAACAACACAAACAAATTGCTTGTTCTGAATTTTTATTCTGGACTGACAGGAATGAATTTTCTAATCTCCTTTTACAGAGTATTTGAAGATCTGAAGACGGAAGTTTCAAAATCAACAGATGAAGGACTTATGCCCAAAATGTTGACTCTCCTGTTCCTCAGGTGCTGCCTGACTTGCTGTGTTTTTTCAGCATCGCACTTTTCAACACTGACTCTCCAGCGTCTGCATTCCTCACTTGGACGTCAATGTCTGACAGTCACTCAATCCATCGGGACAGCAACGATTTTTGACTGATTCTGTGAGAAGGAGCAAAGCTTTTTGGTTCCTGTTTCAGTCCGTTTTCAGCATCAGTGGGACTGGATGAGAGACCCTACTGTTGGAGTGCACTGAGTGTGGAGCCTGAAACAGTTATAAGGCCTGGGAAGAGGAATTCATGGAGGGGAGGAGCTCTACACGTGTTGTGTGCGGATGAAGCTTCCGCCATAGAGAAACCCAAGGAATCCTGCCCCATGGAGAAACCGTGGAAGTGTGGTGACTGTGGGAAAGGCTTCCGTTTCCCATCTGCTCTGGAGATTCATCATCGCAGTCACACCGGGGAGAGGCCATTCCCCTGCACAGAGTGTGGGAAGGCCTTCAGCAATTGCTCCGACCTGGTGAGGCACCGGCGAGTCCACACGGGGGAGCAGCCCTTCAGGTGCTCCACATGCGGGAAGGGCTTTACCCAGGCCTCCACCCTGTTGGCCCACCGGCAGCTCCACACTGGGGAGAGGCTGTTCATCTGCACCGAATGTGGGAAGGGCTTCAGCAATTCCTTCACCCTGCTGACCCACCAGCGGGTCCACACGGGAGAGAGGCCGTTCCCCTGCACAGAGTGCAGGAAGGCCTTCAACAGTTCCTCCGACAGGCTGAAGCACCAGCGGTTCCACACGGGGGAGAGGCCCTTCAGCTGCCCAGAGTGCAGGAAGGGCTTTACCCAGGCCTCTGACCTGCTGAGGCACCAGCGGGTCCACACAGGGGAGAGGCCATTCACCTGCTTTAGCCGCTCCTCCCACCTGCAGAGACACCAGAGAGTTCACATGCCATCGCAGGGGGTTTAAAGCAGCGACGGCTGAGTGCCTTTATCGACTGGACTATCAACCCAGTTCCGGGAGCTGCCAAGGCAGATGGCGGAATTGGAATTCGGTTAGAAATCTGGAGTTCAGAATCTAACAACGAAACAATTGTCAGGGAGGGGAGGGGGAACCCCCATCTGATTCACTCACAACCTTTTTAGGGAAGGAAACTGCTGTTGTGGGAACGGATTCACTCGCTCGTCCCCGTGCATCCTTTACCCGGGCTGGCCTACACGTGACTCCAGACCCACAGCAGTCTGGTTGACTATTCTGCATGCTGACCCCCCCCACCCCCCACCCCAACTCCAGCCGATGAGGGGGGAGAAACCTACTTGGAGACAAGGTATGGGTTTAAATTGGTGCATGAGGCAATACTTCTAGTTTATGGCTATGCCAAGGATCCAATTACAAAAGGACAACTCTGTGCTGACAAATAGTAAAGAAAGTGGGGGTGAGGGGGCGGGGGGAGAAGTGTGTGTGCTTTGACCTTGAGCTGTTTTAAAAAAAAAACTTTTTCTACACCTTTTTGCTGGGGGATGTGAAGCTGTAACAAAGTTGGGTCATAATAAAGGGTTACCTGAACTTGCTGCTGGGCTCAGACTCTCATTGAAAGCTTTGAGATCCAAGAGGTTTTTGTTTTAAAGCTGTTCATTTCTTTCAGCCTCCTGCACGGAGTTTCCAATGCCATGTATCAGATGGAGCAGTGAATGAGTAGCTAGTATCATTAGAAATTGTAAATTTTTTAGGAATGCAGGTACTGCGTTGTTTTATCAGCATTGTAAAGTTTCCTGGTGGAAGTGTGGGCTGTGTTCACCAGAAACGTTGTGGAGGTGTCAGTGTTGGACTGGTGTGCACAAAGTTAAAATCTCACAACACCAGGTTATAGTCCAACAGGTTTATTTGGAAGCACTAGCTTTCAGAGCGCTGCTCCTTCATCAGGTAGCTGTGGAGCAGGATCCTAAGACACAGATTTTATAGCAAAAGATCAGTTTCATGCAACTGATAGGATATATTGAACAAACCTTGATTGCTGTTAAGTCTTCCATCTTTTAGAATGGGTTGTAGGTTTCTGTTCATTAATATGTAAATCCCAGAACTACTTTTAATTCATGTTCTCGAGATGACTTAAGGTTTTATATAAAAAAAAAGGTGACATCTCAGCTCAGACAATGCATGAAAGGTGTGAGGTTCGGTCTGTCTGTATCCCAATCTTGAATCAGACTGGTTCCATTTCCAAAGTATGAGTTGATAAAATATGACATGGATTGATTGCCTTCATTAACTGCCTGCCGATGTTTCCACAAAAAGCACACATTGAATCTATCTGCAAATATAACACCGCAAACGCAGATTTGTCCCATGGACTTGTATGTGTGTGCGTGCATGAGAGAGTCGTGTGTGTTTTTGCATGTGCGTATGATGGAATACGAGCCTGTAAGCAGGTGTGTGCATTGGTGGATTTGTGTGTGTCTGAGAGAGACCATGTGTATGAGAGAGGGTCTGTGTGAGTGTGAGAGAATGTAGGGTGTAGTGGGGTCACCCAAGGTTATTCTCATGGGTTCTGAACTTAGCCATCAACCTCTGCTCAGCCACTGAAAACAGTTAAGCAGTGACACAACACACATCGGAGAGGACAGAGTGGCACTTGTCTCACAGAGGGTGGGAGGCTCTGCATGCTATCATCCAGGGTAAACACATACTGGAGGACCTCCGGCTCAGATAGAGTCAGCTGGAAGCCAGGCTGCAGACACGGTGGTGGTGGTGGGTGGGGGGATCTTAACCGGACACTTTATTCTGGGAGATGGTCATTCCCCTCAGGACAGTCTTCTGATTGGGTCAGGGATTGTCTCTGTTCTCTGCAGTTGCCAGCAGGAGGCCAGATGATATTATTGTCTGTCTGGTGCCAGAATTCAGGAACCGATAAGAAGAGGGAGAGAGAATGGATGGTGACGACTCTACCTGGGAAATGGCTTATTTTTAAAATTAAGAATAGCTAAAATGATATATTCAGAAACATTAGTAAAGCATGTTCAATTTCATTAAAAAGCTGCAGACATCTTTTGAAACTTGCATTGAAATATGTGCAGTTAGGCCACAGTTGAGGACAGGCTGTCATGGGTGAATGGCCTATTTCTAGTCTTGTGAAATTGGCTCTGACTATGTCGAAAAAGAATCATAGAATTGTAGAGCACAGAAACAAAGCCTTCGGTCCCGACTGACCAGATATCCTAAATTAATCTAGTCTCATTTGCCAGTACTTTGCCCATATCCCTGTAAACCTTCCTGTTCATGTCCCATCCAGATGCCTTATAAATGTTGTAATTGTACCACTTCCTCTGGCAGCTCATTCAATACACGCACCACTCTCTGCATGAAACAAGTTGCCCCATAGGACACTAAGTTTTCCCCACTCACCCTAAAACTAATGTCTTCTACTTCTGGACCTCCCCACCCCAGGGGAAATACCTTGTCTATTTACATTATCTATGCCCCTCATGATTTTATAAACCTCTATAAGGTTACCCCCTCAGCCTCCAATACTCCAGGGAAAACAGGCCCAGCCTATTCAGCCTCTCCCTGGAGCTCCAACCCTAACAACATCCTTATAAGTCGTTTCTCAACCCTTTCAAGTTTCTCAACATTCTTCCCACTGAGTGATCAATAGAGCTGTGAACAATCTATTCTTGTTGGGGTGTAAGGGAGGGCATTTCTTGAGGCCAATGAACTTTCACACTGTTTTTATTTCTAATCCGAGGTCCCTCAAATTTTTCCCCATTTACCCTAAACCTTTGCCCTAAGCCTTAGGACCCCGACCCTGGGGAAAAGATATACAAAATTTGAGCATCCAGACAAAATGCAGTAGGACTAAGAAGTCGAGCCACAGATGGGGAAAAGAAAGTGGCTCCAGCCTTTTTTTCTCCTCCTGGCATTTGGACACTTCAAACCTGTCAGTAATACCAGCTCCCAGGATCTCCAGCCTCTCTGTCAGCAAGCACTGCGCATGCTCCTCGGAGTCAAGCAAAAAAACTGCATCAGCTGCTCGGTGTCTGCGCACACGGCTCGCGCCCTTCTTTTGATGAACCAATAGGAAGCGCTGGAGGACCGGAAAGAGACTGGTCCTCCTGCCAATCAGAGCGCCCCTATTGTCTGAATGCGGAAGTTGGAACATGAGCTTCGGAAGTTGCTCGTCTCTCTGAATAAATTAGATTAGACTTACAGTGTGGAAACAGGCCCTTCGGCCCAACAAGTCCACACCGACCCGCCGAAGCGCAACCCACCCATACCCCTACATTACCCCAATTTAGCTTGGCCAATTCACCTGACCCGCACATCTTTGTGACTGTGGGAGGAAACCGGAGCACCCGGAGCAAACCCACGCAGACACGGGGAGAATGTGCAAACTCCACACAGTCAGTCGCCTGAGTCGGGAATTGAACCCGGGTCTCTGGCGCTGTGAGGCAGCAGTGCTAACCACTGTGCCACCCACTAAAGATTGAACTTCACTCCAGATTGCAACCTCCTTCCTCTGTCCAACATCTGTGAGTACGGCACTCTCTTTTCTTACTATATTTTCAGTTTCTTTTCTAAATTCTGAGCTTCAATTGTTGACTTGCAGCAACTGAAAGGAAATGGGGTGAATCGGGGGTTGGGGGAACAGACTCTGCAAACGTTGGTCCAGGTCTGTCTCCATTGGCAAACGCATTAACACAACGTGATGATTTTGCCTTTGCTGTGGAAGAAATGCAGAAAAAAGGTCATTGTTTAAATGGTTATATACTGGGCTGTGGAGAAAGTGAGGGCTGCACATGCTGGAGATTAGAGTCGAAAAGTGTGGTGCTGGAAAAGCACAGCAGGGCAGGCAGCATCCGAGGAGCAGGAGTGTTGGTGATTTGGTCACGAGCCCTTCGTCAGGAATGATGTGTGGATGTACAATGGGGTCTCAGCGTCCTTCCACACCAGTCACTGCCAGTTGTCAGACAGGGTGTAGCAAGCAATCAGCAAGGCAAGTGGTATATTAGCAGGAATTCAGAAGTTGGGATGGCTTTCTGTGATCAGGCAGTCATTGAATATATTCAAGCCTGCATTCATCTGATTTCTGAACAACAAAGAAGTGGATGGTGATGGGGGAAGGCAAAAATAATGGTTTTAAGACCAGTATAGAACAGTTACAGAGTCATACAGCACAGAAACAGACACTTCAGTCCAGCTAGTCCATGCTGGCTATATTTATAAACTAAACTCGTCCGACATAGTTTGGCTCATATCCCTTTGAACCTTTCCTACTCATGTACTTATCCAAATGTCTTTTAAATGTTATTACTGTACCTATATCCATCACTTCCTCAGGACATTGATTCCACACACAAACCACTCTCTTTCAAAAAAAAGGTGTTCCTTATGTCTTTTTTTAAAATCTTTCTTCTCTCCTTAAAAGTTTGCTCCCTAATCTTGAAATCCCCACCTGAAGGAAACAGCACCAGCCACTCACCTCATTGACACCCCTCTTGGTTTTATAAACTTTATAGGTAACCTCTCAACTTCCTGTGCTTCAGTGAAAAATGTCCCAGCCTATCCACCTAGATGTAGGTATATTCATATCCAGTTATGATCTGTTCGGTGCTGGTGCATGCTCAAAAGACCAAATGGCCTACTCCTGCTCCCAATTCTCTCACTCTGTGTCCAAGACAGCAAGAGACCATAAGACAGAGGAGCAGAAAGTAGGCCATTCAGCCCATCAGGTCTGCTCATACCACACAATCGTGGCTGATATGTTTCTCAACCCCATTCTCCCACTTCCTTCCCATAACCCTTGATACTCAAGAATCCTCCGTGACCTGGCCTCCACAGCCTCATGTGGCAATGAATTCCATGGATTCACCACTCTCAGGCTGAAAAGTTTCTCCTTATCTCCCTTCTAAAAGGTCTTCCCTTTTCTAGTCCCTTTCAGCTCCTGGTCTCTCCCACTAATGGAAACATCTTCCCAATGCCCACTTTGTTTAGGCCTTTCAATGTTCTGTATGTTTCCATTAAATCTCCCCTGAGTGAGAGTGTGGGCCTGTGTTATGGACTAAGCCAGACCACTCAAAACATTCTTAAGCAGGCAGCCCCAGACCATAACTTTGTAATTTGATTTGGTAAGTGTACAGTGAAAATTATCTGGAGTAAGTGAGCTCAGTTGACTACTAGATTTTAAAACAGACAAAAATTTATTCTCAAAATTACACAATGCAACACAAAGCTCAGAATAAAGAACTCAGCCTATCCAACTAGACTCAGTTATGCTGTTCTGAATATACACAACAGTCCCAATAAGCCAACTCCCTTCGAAAACCAGTATAAATGGAACACATGCTTATAGGTTGAAGTTGAGAGACAGAAAAGAGAGAGAGAGTTTCCACACAGCTCCCTGTTGAACTTGCAACCAGTTCAAGACTGAACTAAAACTAAAACCCCTTTCTTTATGCAGGTCACTTCTAAAACATGACCAATTTGGCCTGAAGTCACATCTGTTTACATATAAACAAAAGGCGTCTCAAAATTCTTTTCATTTCTGTTCAAACCAGACTGATCAGAACCTGGCCGGTTTATTACCTCTCTGAAAAAAGTCATGGACAGTGTCTCCTTGAGCCAGGGAAAAGCTTTTAGTCCAAAAAAGGAACTAGCTTTGTGACACCTGTTAATCAGCATGAACCAGACCCTTCAGGATGGGATGCAGCAGGATTAGGTTCAACAAAGTGAGAATGGAGGGAGATTGTGTGGGATGGAGATTTTCAGCTTCCAGGGAATTAGAGAGGAAAAAGAGTTTGCTGTAAATTAGAATTGATCGGATGGGCCAATGGACTGAGGAGTGGCAGATGGAGTTTAATTTAGAGAAATGTGAAGTGTTGCATTTTGGTCAAGCAATCCAGGCAGGACTGACACAGTGAAGGGGAGTGTCACAGAACAGAGAGACCTTGGAGTGCAGGTTCATAGTTCCTTGAAAGTGAGTCTTAGGAGGTCATGGAGTGGCTGTACAGGACATTGGTTAGACCACTTTTAGAACACTGTGTTCAGTTCTGGTCTCCCTACTACAGGAAAGATGTTGTGAAACTTTGAAAGGGTTCAGAAAGGATTTTCAAGGCTGTTGCCAATGTTGGAGTGTTTGAGACACAGGAAGAGGCTAAATAGGCCAGGGATATTTTCCGTGGAGCATTGGAGGTTGAGGGGTGACCTTATAGATGTTTATAAGGGGCAGGATAGGGTGAGTACCCAGGTTAGGGGAGTTCAAAACTAGGTAGCATATGTTTGCGGTGAGAGGGAATGATTTAAAAGGGACCTGAGGAGCAACTTTTTCACAGAGGGTGGTAGAGGCTGATACAATTCCTACAAAATTTAAAAGGTATCTGGATGGGAATATGAAGAGGAAGGGTTTAGGGGGATATGGGCAAAATGCTGGCAAATGATTTAGATTAATTTAGGACGACTTGTTGGCACAGATGAGTTGGGTCGAAGGGTCTGTTTCCGTGCTGTATGACTGTAATCGTCTTTGGTGAAAGCAGAAGTGTGGTTGTGAAGACTGGACTTTCAGAGCAGCTTTCAAAGATGTTTTGCCTTGACTGAGAACAGAAGAAGTTGCAATGAAATCTTTCATTTGTGAGACAGCAACTGAGTGAGTGAATACATCCTGGAAAGTGGAAATTCATTGAACTGTGGGGATGAGGCCTACCCTATCCAGTCATTTCTGATGGTAGATGCTTTTCCTGGAGAGTAGTCAATCTATGGGCAATTTAGCACGGCCAATCCAAATCAAGGCCAGTGAGCAATGTCGTGATCTGGAGAATTAACATCAGAGAATGATAGAAAGGGACAACGAGAGTAAATATACCAGCAATCAAAACTGGATTCTAAAGATCACAAAAATTGAAAATAAAAACGGTGTGTCTGAATGTGTGCTGCATTGTAACAAAAGCGAATGAATCAACTGCACACATTGAAGAGAATAATTATGATCTGAGATTCCTCACAGAGACATTGCTTCAGGATGACAAGGATTGATTCTGAACATTGAGGGGGTCGTCAAATGGAAAGCAGGATAATGGGAGAGGTGCTAATGAAAGCACAGATCACAGGGGAATCTGGTGTCAGCTTGGATTGCAGGTCCTGGTTTCTCTGTCTTCTGTTGATTTTCCTGTTCCAACAGAGTAAGATGTGGGTCTGCTCTCAGCTCTGCTGGATTTCTGCTGAAGCTTTGACCCCATCCACCCCCACCCCCACCCCCACCCCCACCCCTTTACACTTCTGGAACAATAAAACATTCAGTCAATTGAGACCCAACCAACAGTCTCCCAATCTCTCAAACCAATCAGACACAAGTGTGTAGTCATTGCATGGAATCAAACAAGAAAAATGAAACAAAGTTAAAAATATATAGGTGCTTCTGCTTAATTAGATTAGATTCCTATAGTATGGAAACAGGCCCTTCCACCCAAAAAATTCAAACTGATCCTCCGAAGAGTAACCAACCCAGATCCATTTCTCTACATTTACCCCTACCTAATGCACCTAACAGTATGGGCATCGTGGGTGGCACGGTAGCACAGTGGATAGCACTGCTGCCTGACAGCGCCAGAGACCCAGGTTCGATTCCCGCCTCAGGGAGTTTGCACATTCTCCTCGTATCTGCGTGGGATGCCTCCGGGTGCTCCGGTTTCCTCCTACAGTCCAAAAATGTGCAGGTCAGGTGAATTGGCCATGCTAAATTGCCCGTAGTGTTAGGAGAAGGGGTAAATGTAGGAGAATGGGTCTGGATGGGTTGTGCTTCGGTGGTGGATTTGTTGGACTGAAGGACCTGTTTCCACACTGTAAGTTATCTAATCTAAATTTAGCATGACCAATTCACCTGACCTGCACATTTTTGGCCTGTGGGAGAAACTGGAGCACTCGGTGGAAATCCGCTCAGACCCGGGGAGAATGTGCAAACTCCCTGAGGCGGGAATTGAACCCGGGTCCCTAGTGCTGTGAGGTAGCAGTACTAACCACTGAGCCACCATGCTGCCCCCAAATGTTTGTTCATTGGGAAGTAAACCAGAAATAGAGCTTTTCCAGGATTCTTATAGTGCCCTACTTGAGGAATACTCTCTCCCTTACATCTAACTATTAGCTATTATTTACAACAATATTTACACCAACCTAAATAAAGCATCTGTTATCATATAGACACAGAGATATACAGCACAGAGAGAGACTTTTTTCTCCCTCATGCATGCATGCACACACGTAATTGGCAGGATGTTCTAGGATTTACATATTATTGATACCTGCAACCCATTCGAAACGATGAAAGACTTAATCCCGGTCTGTTCAATATGTAATTTCAATGGCAGGATGCTGTAATGTTTTTTCCATGAATTCTGTGCCTTGTGATCTTATTCTCCACAATCACCTGATGAAGGAGCCGCGCTGTTAACACCAGTCCTTCCAAATAAACCTGTTGGGTGTTTGATTTTTAACTTTGTCCAGGTTAGGTTGGATTGACCAAGCTAAATTACCCGTAGTGTTGAGGGATGTGCACGTTAGGTGCATTATTCAGGGTGGTAGGAGGATGGGTGTAGGTGGGTTACCCGTCGGAGGGTCGGTATGGACTCCTTGGGCCGAGTGGCCTGCTTCCACACTCTGGGAATTCTCTGAAAGGAAGGGATTACCCAGTTGCAAACTGCAGGGCTGCGCAGGCGCAGTGCGCGGAGCTGTTGTCGGCCTTTCCCCGCCCCCTCGCTTCATCTATGACGTCACAACGCGGAAGTGGCCCTGTCAGTTTCAGAGTGAAACTCCCTCCCTCTGGGCAACTCTTCATCCCGGGAGGGAGTGGGGGTCAAGTCTGTTCACTTGTAGCAACTGGAGTGATTCCAGGGCGGGGGGCAGACTCTGCAAACTCAGGTCTGTGTCTGAATTACCCAGGTGAGGAGGGACGGAGGGATGGGATGGGGCTGTCTTCCCCATCGCGCCAGAGTCTGAAGGGTAACATTACAGACTTTTTATAAAAGCATGAGGGGCATGGATAGGGTCAAATAGACAAGGTCTTTTCCTTGGGATGGGAAGTACAGGGCTAGGGGGTAATAGGTTTAAGGCGGGGTTGGGGGGAAGACTTAAAAGGGATCTAAGGGGCAACTTTTTCATGCAGAGTATGATGCGTGTAAGGAATGAGCTGCCAGAGGAAATGGTGGATGCTGGTACAATTACGGCATTTAAAAGGCATCGGGATGGGTGTTTGAATAGGAAGGGTTTCAGAGGGATATGGACCAAGTGCTGGCAAATGGGACTAGATTGATTTTGAGTATCTGGTTGGCGTGGAAGAGATTAACCGAAGGGTCTGTTTCTGTGCTGTTTATCTCTATGACTCTGGCTTTCTACTAACATTTGCCACGTCTGTATGTTCAGTTTCTCTCTGGTGTCGGTGTTAATGCTTTCCCCCCTCCCACTTCCCAGGGACGTTAATGTGAGAACAGAGGGGGAGAGGGAGGGAGAGAGTGAGATGGTGCTTTCAATTTTGCGGAATAACGAAGGAAACGAATGTTCCCCCAAAAGTAGAGTTGCTTGTTCTGAATTTCTACCCTGGACTGACGCTGATGACTTTTGTAATCTCTTTTTACAGAGTATTTGACGATCTGAGGACAAAAGTTTCAAAATTAACTGAAGAAGGGCTTATGCCTGAAACGTCAACTTTCCTGCTCTTCGGATGCTGCCTGACCAGCTGTGCTTTTCCAGCACCGCACGTTTCAGCACCGACTGTCCAGTAACTACAATCCTCACTTTGTCGTCAATGTCTGACAGTCATTCAATCCATCGAGACTGTAATAATTTTTTACTGTGATTCTGTGAGAAGGAGCAAAGTTTTTTGGTTCCTGTTTAAGTACGTTTTCAGCATCAGTGGGACTGGATGAGAGACCCTACTGTTGCAGTGCACTTGAGTGTGAAGCCAGAAACAGCTCTACAGCCTGGAAAGAGGAATTCACGGTGAGGAGGGGCTCTACACGCATTTGTGTACAGCTGAAGCTGCGGCCATGGAGAAACCTGAGGAATCCCACCCCGTGGAGGAATCGTGGAAGTGTGGTGACTGCGGGAAAGGCTTCCGTGCTCCATCTGCCCTGGAGATTCATCGGCGCAGTCACACCGGAGAGAGGCCATTCATCTGCCCCAGGTGTGGGAAGGCCTTCAGCAATTCCTCTGCCCTTATGAGGCACCGGTGGGTCCACACAGGGGAGAGGCCCTTCAGCTGCCCTGATTGTGGGAAGGACTTCAGCTATTCTTCTGACCTGCAGACCCATCGACGGGTCCACACGGGGGAGAGGCCGTTCTCCTGCACTGTGTGTGGGAAGGCCTTCAGCACCTCCTCCACCCTCCTGACCCACTGGCGGGTCCACACTGGGGAGAGGCCATTCACTTGTTCCGAGTGCAGGAAGGGATTCACTCAGGAGGGCAAGTTGCGGATGCACCAGCGGGTCCACACTGGGGAGAAGCCTTTCAGCTGCCCCGAGTGTGGGAAGGCCTTCAACGATTCCTCTTCCCTTCAGACCCACAAGTGGGTCCACATACAGGAGAGGCCGTTCCCCTGCACAGAGTGCGGCAAGCTCTTCAGCAATTCCTCCACCCTGCTGAAGCACCAGCGGGTCCACACAGGGGAGAGGCCCTTCAGCTGCCCCGAGTGTGGGAAGGGCTTTACCCAGATGTCCGTCCTGCTGATCCACCAGCGGATCCACATCGGTGAGAAGCCTTTCTGCTGCCCTGAGTGTGGGAAGGGATTGGATTCACTCAGAAGGGCAACTTGCGCACGCACCAGCGGGTCCACACCGGGGAGAAGCCCTTCAGCTGTCCCAAGTGCGGAAATGCCTTCAGCGATTCCTCCACCCTACTGAAGCACCAACGGGTCCACACGGGGAAGAGGCCATTTCCCTGCCCCGAGTGTGGGAAGGCCTTTAGCAATTCCTCCGACCTGCTGAAGCACCAGCGTGTCCACACGGGGGAGAAGCCCTTCAGCTGTCCCGAATGTGGGAAGGCCTTCAGCGATTCCTCCGCCCTGGTGAAGCACCGGCGGGTCCACACGGGGGAGAGGTCCTTCAGCTGCCCCGAGTGTGGGAAGGGCTTTACCCGGGCAGCCACCCTGCGGAGGCACCAAGGAGTTCATGTGCCATCACAGGGGGATTGAAGGAGCGACTGCCGAGTGCCATTATGGACTGGGCTATCAACCCAGTTCTGGAACTCCCAGGTTTGAATCCCACCGCAGCAGATCGCGGATTTGGAATTCGGTCAGAAATCTGGAGGTCAGAATCGAACAATGAAACCATTGGGTGGGGTGGGGGGAAGCCCCATTCTGATTCAGTCACGTCCTTTTTAGGGAAGGAAACTGCTGTTGTTGTTCTCTCAGTCGTCCCAGCTGCATCCTTTCCCTGGTCTGGCCTACACGTGACTGCAGCCCTACAGCAGTGTAGTTGACTCCACCTGCTTCCTCCCACTTCTTTCCCTCCCGGCAGATGGGCAGGGAGAAACTTACTTGGAGACAGGGTATGGGTTGAAATCGCTGAGTGAGGCAATACTTCCTCCAGGTTAAGGCTGTAACAAAGATCCAATTACAAAGGGACAAGTCAGTGGTGACCAATAGTAAAGAAAGTGGGGGGTTGGGCTTTGATCTTGAGCTGTTTAAAAAGCAGCTACTTTTTCAACACCTTTTTGCTGAGGTGATCTGGAGCTGTAACAAAGTTGGGTTGCAATGAAGGTAACCTGAACTCTCTGGACGAGCTGACCAAGGCCCTTGAGTCCTTCGAAAAGAATAAAACTCCCGGAAGCTACGGCTTACCGGTCGAGCTCTATTCCGCTCTGTGGGACTTGATTGGCCAGGACCTGCGGAGGTGTATGTCAGTATGCTTCGAGCAGGTACCATGAGTGAATCCATGAGGAAAGGCATCATCACCTTCATCTACAAGCGGAAGGGGGAGAGGGAGGAATTCAAAAATTGGAGACCAATTTCACTGTTGAATGCGGATTACAAAATCCTGTCAAAGGTAATCGCCAACCGGGTCAGGTCTGCTCTGGGGTCGGTGATTCACCCTGACCAAACCTGTGCTGTGCCAGGCAGGAAGATCACTGAGAGTATCGCACTCCTCAGGAATACGATCGCCTACAAGCAGGACAGAGGGTTGGACACTTGCCTGATCAGCCTGGACCAGGAGAAAGCCTTTGACAGGATATCACACAGGTATATGAAAGATGTTCTCTCCAAAATGGGCTTTGGGGAGGGAATCTGCAATTGGATCAGACTGCTCTACACCAACATCATCAGTGCAGTCTCAATCAATGGGTGGGAATCAGATAGCTTCCCAGTCCGATCTGGAGTCAGGCAGGGCTGCCCTCTCTCTCCTGCCTTGTTTGTGTGCTGCATAGAGCCATTTGCCAAGTCTATCAGGAAGGATGCAAGCCTGAGAGGGTTGACTATTCCTAGTAGCGGGGGCCTGCAGGTTAAGGCCTCCCTGTACATGGATGACGTTGCCATTTTCTGCTCAGATCCGCTGTCCGTGCGCAGACTCATGTCCATTTGTGACCAGTTCGAATGGGCCTCGAGGGCCAAGGTAAACCGAGGCAAGAGCGAGGCCATGCTCTTCAGGAACTGGGCCGACCAATGCTCGATCCCCT
Source organism: Hemiscyllium ocellatum (assembly GCF_020745735.1). Lineage (NCBI taxonomy): Eukaryota > Metazoa > Chordata > Chondrichthyes > Orectolobiformes > Hemiscylliidae > Hemiscyllium > Hemiscyllium ocellatum. The sequence goes on from NW_026867491.1 coordinate 532,694, forward strand.
TCACCGTCAGGACCGACCACCTGAAGGTGCTGGGTATTTGTTTCGGGGGGGCTGGGGCGCGTGCCAAGTCTTGGGAGGAGCGTATCAGCAAAGTGAGGCAGAAACTGGGCAGATGGAAGCTACGGTCGCTCTCCATCACGGAAAAAAACCTGGTCATCAGGTGTGAGGCACTGTCATTGCTATTATACATGGCACAGATCTGGCCTATTCCCAGAATCTGTGCAGCTGCAGTCACCCGGGCCATCTTCCAGTTTATATGGAGATCAAAGATGGACTGGGTCTGAAGGGACTCGCTGTACAAAGATCTGGGCAACGGGGGAAAAAATACACCCAATGCCACCCTCACCCTGATGGCCACCTTTGTGTGTGGCTGCATCAAGCTGTGTGTGGATCCCTGGTACGCAAACACCAAGTGTCACTACGTACTGAGGTTCTACCTGTCCCCGGTGTTGCGAAGGATGGGCCTGGCCTCGCTGCCGCGGAACGCTCCGAGTAGTTGGACCGTTCCGTATCACCTGTCCTTCGTGGAGAAGTTTATGAAGAAAAACACCTTTGACCACAAGTCCATCAGGAAGTGGTCAGCACGTAGTGTCCCTGAGACCCTTTGGAAAAGGAGAGGGCGGATCCTATCGAGTGGTTCCCTGAGCAGACTGTCAAAGCCATTTGGCAGAATGCCTCATCGCCAGAACTTTCCAACAAGCACCAAGACATGGCTTGGCTGGTGGTGAGAAGGGTTCTACCTGTGAGATCCTTTATGCACGCCCGGACTCTCTGCCGCACCGCACGCTGCCCTCGAAGCGGCTGCAGGGGGGACGAGACTGTCACACACCTCCTTCTGGAATGTGCCTACGCAGATGAAGTCTGGAGAGGAATGCAAGTGGTGTTTGTCGAGGTTCGTTCCGAGCAGCGCCGTGACGCGGGACTCCGTGCTCTACGGCCTGTTCCCCGGGACGCACACCGAGACAAATATCAACTGTGCCTGGAGGATCATCAACTTGGTGAAGGACGCTCTCTGGGTGGTCTGAAACCTGTTGATCTTCCAGCTGAAGGAGTTGACCCAGACTGAGTGTTGCAGACTGGCACATTCCAAGGTCCAGGACTACGTGTTGAGGGACGCGCTGAAGCTTGGGGCAACTGCCACTAAGGCACGGTGGGGAAAGACCACTGTGTAACGTCTGCCTGCCTAATGAAGAACAGGGGGGCCCATGCAGTCATTTGGACTCTGCTGACACCTCAGCTCAATATATGGGCATATGATTGAAAAATGTACAGACCTGTATATAAAAATGATAAATTCTGATCTTTGTATGTAAATGTTTACATATGTATGGCATGACCAACTGTACAAACCATCAAATTATTTTATGAATATATTTTTGAAATAAAAAATTATTGTATCAGACATGCGAGCTGTGCAAGGTTACCTTATGACATCTCCCACTTAGTTTAGACTGGCACTTCTTTATAGGAACTTATCTCGGCACCAGACACCTAACTCAGCTGGGTAGGTTTCTCCCACCTGATGGACAGCTCAAGGCCTGTAGGAGTGATCAGTCAAGCACACACAGATCTGTCAATTAACTTCTCTTCCTTATGAATTATTGTCTTTCACTGTTATCTGTCTAATTAAGAACATGCAATGTTTTTGTAAACTTTTGTATAAAGGAAGCCACTTTGTATCAGTACATTGGAGTCGCCTGCTGGGGCACTTGAAGAGCTGCTACCCTACACTGCTAGGTTATTAGAACCTAGTTAGTTCAGCGTTTGGGTATCAGTGTTACATTGTAACAGTGATGCTACGAGTGAATAAAGGGGATGACTAAGATTAAACTAAACTGTCTGTAAGAGGTTTTTATTCCAGACCTCCAAAGAGTATGATCTTTGGGACGAACCAAGAAAGAGAGGCTTACGGGTTTGAGTCCATAAGGGCTTCCCTAGGCCATGTCAAATCTGTACTTTAACAATAGCAGGGGATAAAACAAGAAAAATGAAAGAAAATTAGACATAAATGCACATTTGGTGCTCATGCTTAAAGGTTGTTCATTAGATAGTAAACCAGAATTGGAGTCTCCCAGGATTCTTATCATGCCCTACTTGTGGAATTCCCACTCCCTTACATCTAAGTATTAGTACCCAGCTATGACTTATAACAATACTTTCATCAACAGAAATAAAACGTCTGTTATCTAATAGACATAGAAATATACAACACGGAAATAGACTTTTTGATCCAACACATCCATGCTATCCTATATAAGTCTAGTGACCCATTTGCCAGCATTTAGCCCATATCCCTCCAAACCCTTCCTATTCACACACCCATCCAGGTGCCTTTTAAATGCTGTAATTGTACCAGCCTCCACCACCACTCTGGCCTATTTACTCTACCCACCCTTCAGGATTGTATGAACCTCTACCCGGTCACCCTCAGCCCCGACACTCCAGGGGCAACAGCCCCATCCTATTCAGCCTCTCCTTATACCACAAATTAACCAACACTGGCGACATCCTTATCAATCTGTCCTTCACCCTTTCAAGTTTTACAACATCCTTCATGTCCTATAGCAGGGAAACCAGAATCGAATGCAATATTTCAAAAGCGGCCTAACCAGTGTCCTAGACAGCTGCACTGTGACCTCCCAACTCCTACACCCAATGGATTCAATGGGCCAAATGGCCTTTTTCTGCACTGCAGGGATTTTATGATTGCTTCATATAGTGTATATCTGATATTCACTGTTGTACAGGCTGCATGGCTATGAATGTTCACCTTCTAATGTTGTAATGGAATTACATCCTGTATTTCTTGTAATAATTTTTATTTAATAGGTCATATCATATATTTATTTTTATTTAATTACATTCCTTATCCTTGTATTGTATTTATTGGTCAGCAGGAAGTCATTCAGCAACTTTACTGGCTTTCTTTTCTGAAGCACTTGACATGTCATTTTCAAAACCTTGACTCGGCTCCATTTCCAGCCCCTTGTAGGAAGGTTGTTCCAGGTCATTGTCACCTAAATGAAGTTTTCCTCTTAATATATACTTCACGCTACCTGGCTGCGTGAGGGTTTTCGGGTTTTTGTGTCATGGATAATATATGATCAGCAGGTATCTGGCAATCTACAGGAATTGTCACCGATGTTATGTTCATTTGACTGGACTGACCGTGATCAATTATTTTGTGATTTTATTTGCAGGAAGACATGGGGAAGAAATCTGAAACCAAAAGACACATCAACTTCTGACAGAGCCACTTGATTCACTGGGACTTTAATATCAGCAGCCATTCACATCGAGAAGACATGTTTGCTTTTGTTTGCTTGAGAGATTTTGGACACTGGTGTGGCAGGAAGAATACTGAGACACCTGAGTGAGGGAGATTCAATGCGCTAACTGTGGAAAGTGCTTCATACCATTTACTCAGCTTGGAGGATCAAAATCTCACCCCTCACGGTGGGGAGAGACTGTGTACCCTTTCCGTTTGTAATTTGAAACACAGAGTGACACAAGGAAAGCTTCCCCCCATGTGGAAATGTTGGTACTGTGGGAGAAGATGCCCTTTCCTATCGATGTTGGAACCCCACAGACGCGTTCACATGGAGGAAAGGGGAGAGGCTGTTCACCCGCTCCGTGTGCAGACAGGGATTTAGTGAGACGGGCCATCTGCAGACGCACCAGCGGGTCCATGTGGAAGAGATGCCGTAGAAGTGCTCCATGTGCGGGAGGGAGTTCACTCGGTCATCTACACTGCTGGCCCACCAGCGGGTCCACACCGGAGAGAGGCCATTCACTTGCTCACCGTGCTGGAAGGGCTTCACCCCCTCCTCCCACCTACAGAGACACCAGTGAGTTCACCTGCCATTGAAGGAGCTTCAGCCGAATGCCATTATCGACTGCATTAATAACTCAGTTCTGGGGACTCCTGGGTTTGAATAGCAGACGGTGGAGTTGGAAGTCAGTCAGAAACCTGGAGTTCAGAACCCCATGATGAGAAAAACATCCCTATCTGATTCACTCATGTTTTAGGGAAGGAAACTGCTGTTGTGGGAAAGGAATCACTCAGTCGTCCAGCTGCAGGCTTTACCTGGTCTGGTCTACACGTGACTCCAGACCCACAGCAGTCTGGTTGACTCGCGACAGCCCCACGGCAAATGAGCGGGGAGAATCTTACTTGGAGACAAGGTATGGGTTGCAATTGCTGAGTGAAGCAATACTTCCTCCGGGTTACGGCTGTACCAAGGATCCAATTACAAAGGGACAACTCAGCTGACCAACAGTGAAGAAAGTGGGGTGTAGGGGAATGTGTACGCTTTGACCTTGAGCTGTTAAAAATGCAAATAAACTACATTTTCTATGCCTATTTGCTGGGGAGATCTGAAGCTGTAACAAAGTGGGTCACAATAAAAGTTAGGCAGCATCTGAGGAGCAGGAAAATCGACATTCCAGGCAAAAGCTGATTCCTGATGAAGGGCTTTTGCCCGAAATGTCGATTTTCATGCTCCTCTGATGCTGCCTGACCTGCTGTGCTTTCCTAGCACCACTCTAACCTAAACTCTGATCTCTAGCATCTGCAATCCTCACTTTTGCCACGATAAAGGTTACCTGAACTTACCGAAGGACTCAGACATGGAAGGCTATGAGATCCAGCAGGTTTTTCTTTGAAAGCTGCTTGTTTCTTTCAATCTCCAGTGTGAGGTTTCTAATTGAAGGAGCAGTCAATGTGTAGCTCGTATTATTCGAAATTGTTCATTTTTCAGGACTGCAGGTTCATCATTTCCTCAGCATTGTAAAGTTTACTCACACCGGTGGGAGGTGTGGGCTGTTTTTATTAGAAACAAAGTTAAAAATCACACAACACCAAGTTATAGTCCAACAGGTTTATTTGGAAGCACTAGCTTTTGGAGCGCTGCTCCTTCATTGGGTAGCTGTGGAGCAGAATCATAAGACAGAGTATTTGTAGCAAAAGGACATTGAATGTTATATTGAACAAACCTAGATTGCTTTGAAGTGTTTCATCTTTAGAATGGGTTTCAGATTTCAGTTCATTAATATATAAATCCCAGAACTTCTTTTAAGTCACAGTCTCGAGATAACTGAAGGTTTTATAAAAAGAGGTGACATCTCAGCTCAGACAATGCATGAAAGGTGTGAGGTTTGAGCCTGCCTTGAGTCAGACTGGTTCTATTTCCAAAGTAGGAATTGATAAAATATTACATGGAGTGATTGCCTGCAGATTGTGCACTTTTTGAGCAAAATAGAATGTATCTACAAATATAATTCTGCAAATGCAAATTTACCCCATAGTCTTATGTCTTTCTTTGCTGCACAGGACCTCCAACCAACACTATACCCCAGATATATTGATGATCTTTCTTCCTCTGGACCCATGGCGAGAGTCACTGAACTAACGACACTGTTATTAACAAGTTTCATCCCACCATCACACTCACCATGGACTACTCTTTCATATCTGTCTCATTTTTGGACACATGCGTCTCTATCAAGGATGGGTATCTCAGCACTTCTCTGTATCACAAACCCACGGATAACCTGACAGTGCTACACTTCGCTAGTGAAACATATTAAATAGCCATCCTCTATGGACAAGCCCTTCACATACACAGGATCTGTTCAGGTGAAGAGGAACATGACAGACACTTGGAAGTACACAAGCATGCTCTCATAAGAACGGGATACAATGCTCAACTCATCAACTGCCAGTTCCAATGTGCCACAGCGAGAAACTGTCATGATCTCCTTAGGAGACAGATATGAGCTGCAACCAATATGGTTCTCTTTGTTGTCCAGTCCTATTTGGGAGCCGAAACACTCTGTCATGTTCTTTGCAGCCTGCAACATAGTACAGATGCGGATGAGCACCTCGCCAAGTCCTTCCCCATACCTCCACTTCTCGACTTCAAACAACTGCCAAACCTTAAACAGATCATTGTTCACAACAACCTGCTTGGTCTTCAGGGCAACATGATACAACCCTGCCATGGCAGACGATGCAAGACGTGTTAGAGTGACGATACGATTGACACCATTACACGTGGGGACACCACCCACCATGAGTATGGCAGGTACTCACGTGACTCAGCCAGCATTGTTTGTCTCATACGCTGCAGGCAATGATGCCCTGAGGCATGGTATCTTGGCGAGACCGAGTGGAGGCTACAGTAACGGATGAATGAACACTGCACAATCATCAGCCAGGAATGTTCCCTCCCAGTCGGGGAACACTACAGCCGTCCGGGACATTCAGCCTCGGACCTTCGGGTGACCATCCTCCAAGGCAAACTTCAGGACAGGCAACAATGGAAAGTGGCAGGGCAGAGGCTGATAGCCAAGTTTGGTACCTATGGGGATGGCCTCAACCAGGACTTTGGGTTCATGTCACACTACAGGTGACCCCACGACACTAAACACTCCCCCACACATACACGCACACAAGCACGCATTCACACAAACACATGCTCCCCCAGCCCAACACACTCATGCAGACCCTCTCTCATACACATCCACTCTCTCTCAAATGCTCACACACACACATCCTCTCACAGCCTTATACCCCATTACACTCGCACACAGACACAGACACAATCACTTGGTTTCGCCTGTACACACACACATTTATGTTTGTGGGTTGAATTTGTACTTGCAGAATTACATTTTATTTTGCTCAAAAACGCTGTACCTCCCACTTTAGAAATAGAATCAGTCTGACGTAACATTGGGACACAGACAGACTTTAACTTAACACCTTCAATGCATTATCTGATTGAGATGACACCTATTGTGAAAACCTATCTTGAGAACATAACTTTTAAAAAGTTTTGGGATTTACATACGAAGGAATCAAAACGAACATGGTCATTCTAAAAGATGACAGAGGTCAGCTAAATTTGTTTAATATTACATCCCATGACTCTGCAATCCTGTTGCTCAAGAGTCTGTGTATTATGAGTCTGCTCCACAACCACCCGATGAAGAAGCAGCGCTTCGAAAGCTAGTGATTCCAAATAAATCGGAAATAAGTAAATAAACGGTTGGACTATAACTTGGCACTGTGTGATTTATAACTCTGAAACTCTGTCAGTAATAACCAGCATCTCCATACTGCGCATGCTCCTCGGTGTCAGCAACCACTCCGCGTGTTGCTCATGCGGCACGGGGAAACGCCCCACGGTCTTGTTTTGGTGAACCAATGGGACGCTCTGGAGGACCGGATGGGGACTGGTCCTCCTGCCAATCACAGAAAACCCATAGACTGGATGCGGAAGTAGGATCATGTGCTTCTGGGGTTGGTGCTGCTTCTCTCTCTCTCTCTGAGTTAAGATTGAGCTTCAGGGCAGACTGCAACCTTCTTCCTCTGTCCAACATCTGTGAGTATTGTGCTCTCTTTTCTCACCCCATTTTCCATTCCGGGTTCAGCTGTTGACTTGCAGAAACGGAAGCGAAATGGAGTGAATCCAGGGAGGGGACAGATTATGGGAAAGTTAGTTCAGTTCTGTGTCTCAATTGAAAAACACCAGGGCAAATGCAGGAACCTTTTATCAGAAATGATGTGTAAATGTACAGATGTAGATGTCATTCTGCACCAGTCACTGCCAGTTGTCAGACAGATGCAGCAAGCAATCAGCAAGGCAAGTGGTGTATTAGCAAGAGGAATTGAGCTGAGAGGTGGGGACGCCTTCCTGCAGCCAGGACGTCATTGAATGTGTCCAAGACTGAGTTCATCTGATTTTTGAACAACAAAGAAGTGGATGGTTATGGGGAAGGCAAAAAAAATGGTTTTAAGACCAGTATAGATTGGTTACAGAAACAGACCCTTCAGTCCAACTAGTCCATGCTGATCAATTATCCTAATCTAGTCCTATTTACCAGCACTTGGTCCATACCCCTTTAAACTCTTCCTATTTATAGACTAATCCAGATGCCTTTTACATGCTGTAATTATACCAGCCTCCACCACTTCCTCTGGCTGGTCATTCCATACATGCACCACTCTCTTGTGAAAAAGCTCCCCTTAGGTGTCTCATGTCTTTCCCCCTCACTCTAAACTTTTAGTTCTGGACTCCCCACCTCACAGAGAAGACTTCTTCTATTTGTCCTCTCCATGCCCCTCTGTAAGGTCACCCCTCAGCCTCTGACACTCCAAGGAAAACAGCCCCAGCCCATTTAGCCTCCCCCAAGAGCTCAAATCTTTCAAACCTGGTAACATCCTGGTGAATCTTTTCTGAACCCTTTCAAGTTTCACAACATCCTTCCGATGGTAAGAAGACCAGAGTTGCACGCAATATTTCAAATGTGGCCTCACCAATGTCCTGTACAGATGCAACATCACCTCTCAACACCTTTACTCAATGCTCTAACCAATAAAGGACAGCATACCAAATACTGCCTTCACTGTCCTATCTATCTGTGGGTTTACCTTCAAGGAACTATGAACTGCACTCCAAGGTCTCTTTGTTCAGCAACGCTCCCCAGGACCTTACCATAAAGTGTATAAGTCCTGCTCTGATTTGTTTTTCCAAAATGCAGCACCTCACATTTATCTGAATTCAACTTCATTCATGTACTTATCCTAATGTCTTTTAAATGTTCTAACTGTACCTGCATCCACCCCTTCGTCTGGACATGCATTTCACACACAAACCACTTTGTGCTTTAAAAATTAAAGTACCTGTTATGCCTTTTTAAAATCTTTATCCTCTCACCTTCAAATTTGCTGCCTAATATTGAACCCCCACCAAGGGAAAAGATATCTGCCATTCACCTTATCTATACCCCTCATGATTTTATAATCCTCGATAAGGTCACCTCTCAACCTCCTCTGCTCCAGTGGAAATATTTCCAGCTTATCCACCTCGATGTAGGTATCTTCCTATCCACTTATGTTGGTGCAGGCTCGACAGACTAAACAGCCTGTTCCTGCTCCCAATTCTTTCTCTCTGTGTCCAGGAAAGCAAGAGACCATAAAACACAGAGAATAAATTAGATGTCTCAGCCCAATGGGGCTGCTCTGCCATTAAATCATGGCTAGTAAGCTTCTCAATCCCATTCTCCCACTTTCTCCCCGTGACCCATGATTTCCCCCATGATACTCAAGAACCTATCTACCTCCGTCTTAAACATACTCAGTGACGAGCGTCCACAGCATTCTGTAGCAGTGACTTCCACATGTTCACCACTCTCTGGCTGAAATGATTTCTCTTTATCTTTGTTCTAAAAGGTCTTCCTTTTATTCTAATGCTGTGCCCTCAGGTGCTAGTCTCTCCTACCAATGGAAACATCTTCCCCATGTGCACTCTGTCTAGGCCGTTCAGTATTCTGTCTGTTTCAACTAGATTCCACCCACCCCCTCCCGAGTGTGGGCCTGTTGATCAGCATGAACCAGACCCTTCAGGATGAGGTACAGCAGGAATTACGTTCAGCAAAGTCAGAATGGACGGAGTGTGTGTTGGATGGAGATTTTTCAGCTTTTCAGGGGTGAGGGGAGAAAGAAAATTCAATATAAATTAGAATTGATAGGATGGGCTGATGGGCCAAGGAGTGGCAGAATGAGTTTAATTTAGATAAATATGAAGTGTTGCATTTTGTAAGGCAACTCAGGGCATGACTTACACAGTTAATGGGGAGTGTTGCTGAACAAAGAGACCTTGCAGGTTCTAGTTCCTTAAAAGTGGAATTGCAGGGAGACAGGATAGTGAAGAAGGCATTTGGACGTTTTCCTTTACTGGTCAGAGCATTGAGTATAGGAGGTGGGAGGTCATTGTCATGGCCGCACAGGACATTGGTTAGGCCACTTTTGGAATAGTGTGCGCAATTCTGGGTCCCCTCCTATGGAACAATGTTGTGAAACTTGAAAGAGTTCAGACAAAATTTACAAGGATGTTGGCAGAGTTGGAGGGTTAGAGCTAAAGGGAGATGCTGAATAGGCCAGGGATAATTTTCCTGCAGCATCTGAGGCTGAGGGGTGACCTTACAGAATCTTATAAGGGGTATGGATAGGGTGAATAGCCAAAATCTTTTCCCCATGGCAGGGGAATCCAAAACTGAAAGGCATAAGTTTCACGTGAAGGGGGGGAAGATTTAAAATGGACCCGAGGGGCAACTTTTTCTCACAGAGGGTAGTGCATGTTTGGAATGAGCTGCCAGAGAAAGTGATGGAGGCTGCTACAATTACAACATTTAAAAGATGGGTATGTGAATGAGAAGGATTTAGAGGGATACAGGCCAAATGCTGGCAAATGGGACTAGATTAATTTAGGATATCTGGCTGGCACGGATGAGATGGACTGAGGGCTCAGTTTCTGTGCTGTATGACTCTAATCATCTTCCATGAAAGCAGAAGTGTGATTGTGAAGACTGAACTTTGAGAGCAGCTTTCAAAGATGTTTTGCCTTGACTGGAAGCAGAAGTTACAATGAAATCTTTCAATTGTGAGACAACAACTGAGTGCATCCAGGATTCTGGTGGAAAGTGGGAAATCATTGCACTGTGGGGATGAAGTGGTTTAAGGTTTACCAGCAGTAAGTAAAGTGTGCTGAGCGGGGAGCCTAGTGAAGGGTTAGGTGGATTTTTGAGTTAAACTGCTCATTTCATTCAGCCTTCGACATTGTATTTTCAATGCTGTATATCAGAAGGAGCAGTGAGTCAGTAACTGGTATCGTTAGAAGCCTCACGGGTTTCAGTACTGCAAGAATTACATTGTTTCATCAGCATTGTATTGCTCTTTGGAGGGTCAGTGTGGACTTGTTGGGCCAAAGGGCCTGTTTCCACATTGTAAGTAGTCTAATCTAATCATTACCGGCAGCAGTGAGAGGTCTGGGCTATATTCACTATAGTGACTCCATGAAATTCTCTGCCTATGGAATCGGTAGAGACAGCTTCACTAGGAATATTCAAGACACAGGTGAGTAGGTATTTGCATGGTGGGGATTTAAGGGTAGTTGGGATAATGCAGGTAGGAGGAGCTGAGATGATGGATAGATCAGCCGTGATCTTAATGAATGACAGAGCAGGCTCGACAGGCCAAATGGCCTACTCCTGTTTCTATTACTATGAAACTATAACCCCGCATTTCCCATGGGTAACCCAGCTAACCTGCACATCCCTGGGCAATTTAGCATGGCCAGTCCAAATCAAGGCAGGTGAACAATGTTGTGATGTGAAAATGAACATCAGAGAATGACAGAAAGGGACAAGGAGAGTAAATGTACCAGCGATCAAAGCTGGATTCTAAAGATCACAAAAATTGAAACTGAAGACTGTGTCTGAAGGTGTGCTGCATCATAACAAAAGTGAATGAATAGACTGCACACATCGAACACAATAATTATGATCCAAGACTCCTTACAGAGACATGGCTTCAGGGTACCAAGGATTTGATCCTGAATATTGAAGGGATACGTGGCATTCTAGTCAAATGAGAAGCTAGGTAAAGGTAGAGACACTGCCAATCAAAGCACTGATAACATGGTAGTCTGGTGTCAGCTCGGATTTCAGGTCCTGATTTCTCTGTCGTCTGTTGACTTCCCTGTTTCCACAGAGTAAAATGTCGGTCTGTTCTCAGCTCTGCAGGGTTTCTGCTGAAACCTTTTACACCTTCCGGAACAATAAAACATTCAGTCAATCAAGGCCCAACCCACAATCTCCCAGCCTGTCAACCATCCAGACAGAGAGAATCATCATAGCAGGGAATAAAACAAGAAAAATGAAACACAATTGAGTATAAACAGGTGCTTGTACTTAATGTTTGTTCATTAGGACGTAAACCAGAAATTGGTGTCTCCCAGGGTTGTTATAGTGCCCTAATTGAGGAATTCTCGCTCCCTTACATCTATGCCAGGTACTGGCAGGTGGGACTAGCTTGTGTTGGGATGTCTGGTCGGCATGGACAGGTTGGACCGAAGGGTCTGTTTCCATGCTGTACATCTCTATGACTAAGTATTACCACCCAGGCATGGTTGATAAAAATATTTGCATCAACAGAAATAAAGCACGTGTTATCAAATAGACATGGAAACATACAGCACGGAAATAGACTTTGTGATCCAACACATCCTTGCAGACAAGATATCCTATGTAAATCTAGGTCCATTTGCCAGCATTTGACTGTTATCCCTCCAAAGCCTTCCTATTCACATACCCATCTAGATGCCTTTTAAATGTAATTGTACTGACCACTTCCTCTGGCAGCTCAGTGCATAAACGCACCACCCTCTGTGTGAAAACATTGACCCTTGGGTCACTTTTAAATCTTCCCCTCCCACCCTAAACCTATGCCCTCTGGTTTTGGACACCCCCACCCTGGGGAAATGTGCTTCCCTATTTATTCCATTCATGCCCCACATGATTTTATAAACCTTGACAAGGTTGTCCCTCTGCCTCTGATGCTCCAGGGAAACAGCCCCATACTATTCAGCCTCTCTCTTTATACCACAAACCCTCCAACACTGGTGACGTCCTTATCAATCTGTCCTGCACCCTTTCAAGTTTCACAACATCCTTCCTACCCAATAACAGGGAGACTGGAATCGAATGCAATATTCCAAAAGTGGCCTAAACAATGTCCTGTACAGCTGCATCATGACCTCCCAACTCCTATACCCAATGCATTCAATGGACCAAATAGCCTTTTTGTGCATTGTAGGGGTCTTATGATTTTATTGTGTCCCAGTCAATTTTAGTCATTATCTCTGGTGCATGGCGTGTCAGGGTGGGATCACTGGTAACAGAATTGTGTGCAATCCTACAAAAGTGGCCTAACCAATGTCCTGTGAAGTGTACCAAACACCACCTTCATTATCCTGTCTACCTGTGACTCCACTGTCAAGAACTAAAAGCCTGCCATAGTCATACAGCATGGAAACAGACCTTCAGTCCAACCAATCCATGCCAACCATAATCCCACATTAAACCAGTCTCTCCTGCCTGCTCTTCGACTGTATCCCTCAAAACCTTTTCTTATTCATATACTGAAATAAATGTCTTTAAACTCTACCGGCATCCACCACTGCCTCAGGAAGTTCATTCCACACATGAACCACCCTCTGTGTAAAACTAGTATTTGAATATCAAGGATGGAACGGTTCAGAAAAGCTTTACAAGGATGTTTCCAGGGTTGGAGAGTTTGAGCTACAGGAAGGGGCTGAATAGATTGGGCTGTTTTCCCTGGAGTGTTGGAGGCTGAGGGGTGATCTTACTGTAAATTCATGAGGGGCATGGATAGGGTAAATAGACAAGGTCTCTTTCCTGGGGTAGGGGAGTCCAGAAGTAGAGGGCAGAGGTTGAGAATGAGGGGGGAATGATGTAAAGTTCCATGCAGAGTGTGGTGCGTGTATTGATTGAGCTGTCAGAGGAAGTTATGGAGGCTGGTACAATGATAACATTTACAATGCCTCTGGATGGGTGTTTGAATAGGAAAGGTCGAGAGAGAGAGATGGGCTGGTAAATGCAGCTAGATTAATTCTGGATATCTGGTCAGCATGGGCAAGTTGGACCGAAGGGTCTGTTTCCAAGCTGTATATCTCCATGACATTGAGATTGAATAAGTCCTGATCTGATTTGCAATTCCAAAATGCAGCACCTCTCATTTATCTGAATTAAACTCCATCTGCCACTCCTCAGCCCAAGATCCTATTTTAATCAGAGGCAACCTTCCTCGCTGTCCACTGAATCTCCAATTTTGGTGTCATCTGCAAACTTATTAACAAAACCTACTATGTTCACATCCAAATCATTTTTATAAATGACAAAAAGTAGTGGATTCAGCACCGATCCTTGTGGCACACCACTGGTCACAGGCTCCAGTCTGAAAAGGAACTCTCCACCACCACCCTCTTTCTTTTACCTTCAAGCCAGTTCAGTATCCGGTTGACTAGTTCTCCCTAACCTTGCTAACGAATCTTCCATGAGGAACTTTGTTTGATTGATTTCCTAAGCACAAAGCCATGCTGACTATCCCTAATTAGTCCTTGCCTTTCCAAATACATGCAAATCCTGTTTCTCGGGATTCCCTCCAACAACTTGCCTATCACTGATGTCGGCTCGCTGGTCTATAGTTCCCTGGCTTTTCCTTACCACTGTTCTTAAATAATGGCACCACGTTAGCCACTCTCCAGTCTTCCAACACCTCACCTGTGACTAAGGATGATACAAATATCTCAGCAAGGGGCCCAAGAGTCACTTGCCTAGCTTCTGGGGATTTATCTACTTTTGTGTTTCAAGACATCCAGCTCTACCTCCTCTGTAATGTGGACATTTTTCAAGACGTCACCATCTATGTCCCCACATTCTATATCTTCCATGTCCTCCTTCACAGTAAACACTGATACTCATTTAGTATTTTCCTCATCTACTCCGGCTCCACACATAGGCTGCCCTTGTTGATCTTTGAGGGGCTGTATTCTCTCCCAATTACCCTTTTGTCCTTAATTTATAAAAACCCTTCTAATTCTCCTTAACCCTATTTGCCAAAGCTATCTCATGTCCCCTTCTTGCCCTCCTGATTTCCCTCTTAAGCATACCCCTACCGCCTTTATACTGTTCTAAGGATTCATTCAATTTGTCCTGTCCATACTTGTCATATGCTTCCTTCTTGTTGTTAGCCAACTCCTCAATTTCTCTAGTCATCCAGCATTCCCTACACCTACCAGCCTTTTCTTTCACCCTAACAGGAACATACTGTCTCTGGACTCTTATTATCTCATATTTGAAGGCTTCACATTTTCCAGCCTTCCCTTTACCTGTGAACATCTGCCTCCCAATCAACTTTTGAAAGTTTTTGCCCAATACCATCAAAATTAACCTCCCTCCAATTTACTTTGAGATCCGGTCTGTCCCTTTCCCAAAGTGGTCCAGCACTGACACCTCAGTCACCTGCCCTGCCTTATTTCCCAAAAGTAGGTCAGGTTTTGCAACTTCTCTAGTAGGAACATCCACATACTGCCTCAGAAAATTGTCTTGTCCGTGCTTAACAAATTCCTCTTGATCTAAACCCTGAACGCTGGCAGTCCTAGTCAATGTTTGGAAAGTTAAAATCCCCTACCATAACCATCCTAGTATTCTTACAGATAACTGAAATCTCCTTAAACTTTGTTTCTCAATTTCCTGCTGATTATTAGAGGTTTATATTACAATCCCATAAGGTGATCATCCCTTTCTTATTTCTCAGTTCCACCCAAATAACTCCCCTGGATGTATTCCCAGGAATATCCTCCCTCAATACTATCCCTTATCAAAACACCACTCCCCACCTCTCTTGCACCCCCCTCCCCCCCCGTATCTTTCCTATGGCATTTGTATCCTGGAACATTGAGCTGTCCATCCCTGAGCCTCATTTCTGTAGTTGCTATGATGTCCCAGTCCCATGTTTCTGACCATAAACCCTGATTTCATCTGCCTTCCCTGTTAGGTCTCTTGCTTTGACGTAAATGCAGTATAACTTCAGTCCTACATTGTTCTCTGCATTATTCCTTCCTGCCCTGACTGTTTGATTCACTCCCTTTCCCAACTGTACGATTCTCGGGTTAGTCTCTTTCCTCACTGTTTCCCTGGGACCCATCCCCCACCTTACTCATTCAGCAACTTCACTGGCTTTCTTTCTGCAAGCAGTCTTGGCATTTTATTTTCATATCTTGATCCAGCACCTTTGTCGGCAGCTTGTTCTAGGTCATTGTCCCCTGAGTGAAGTTTTCCTCCATACACTCTTAAGGCTATCTGGCTGCATGAGGGTTTTCAGGTTTCTGTGACCTGGATAATGTGATCAGCAGGCACCTGGAAATCTACAGGAATCGCCATCAATGTATCTTTATTTAACTGTACTGACCGTGATCACTTATTTTGTGAGTTTATTTTTGCAGGACACTAGTGTGGCAGGAAGAATACTAAGACACCCGAGTGAGGGAGATTCAGTGGGCTGACTGTGGAAAAAGTGCTTCAAACCATTTCCTCAGCTTGGGGGAATCAAAATCACACCCCTCACGGTGGGGACAGACTGTGTACCAGTTCTGTTTGTAATTTCAAACCCAGGTGACACAAGGAATACTCTCCCCATGGGGAAACCGTGGAAATGTGGGGACTGTGGGAAAGGATTCCCTTCCCCCTCAGTGCTGGAAATTCACAGACGTGTTCACAGCGGGGAGAAGCCGTTCATCTGCTCAGTGTGTGGGAAGGGATTCACAAATTCTTCCAACCTGCGGGCGCACCAGTGGGTCCACACGGGAGAGAAGCCCTTCACCTGCTTGGTGTGCAGGAAGGGGTTCACGCATTCATCTGCACTGCTGACCCACCAGCGGGTCCACACTGGGGAGAGGCCGTTCGGTTGCTCAGAGTGCGGGAAGGCTTTCCGTCGTGTGAGCAACTTGAGGAAGCACGAGCGGGTCCACACGGGGGAGAGGCCGTTCCCCTGCCCCGAGTGTGGGAAGGGATTCATTGATTCTTCCAGCTTGCTGAACCACCAGCGGATCCACACAGGGGAAAGGCCATTCACCTGCTCTGTGTGCGGGAAAGGATTCAATCATATGAGCAATTTGCGGCAGCATAAGCGGGTCCACACAGGGGAGAGGCCATTCACCTGCCCCGAGTGTGGGAAGGGATTTACCAACTCTTCCCACCTGCTGACCCACCAGCGGATCCACACTGGGGAGAGGCCATTCACCTGCTCCAAGTGCAGGAAGGGCTTCACCTGCTCCTCCGACCTCCAGAGACATCAACGAGTTCACGTGCCATCACAGGGAAATTGAAGGAGTGACAGATAAGTACCATTTTTGACTAGACTATCAACCCCGTTCTGGGGTCTCCCAGGTTTGAATCCCACCGTGGTAGATGGCGCAATTGAAATCTGGAGTTCAGAATCAAATGATGAAACCATTTTCAGGGGAAGAAAAACCCCACCTTATTCACTCATGTCCTTTTTTAGAGAATGAAGCTACCTTTGCAGGAAAGGAATCACTCGGTTATTCCAGCTGCGTCCTTTACCTGGTCTGGCCTACCCCTGACTCCAGAGCCACAGCAGTGTGGTTGACTCTTGATTGCATCCCCCTCCTGTATATGAGCTGGAGAAACTAACTTGTACACAGGGTGTAGGCTGAAACTGCTGAGTGAGGCAATACTTCCTCCAGGTGAAGGCTGTACCAGGGATCCAGTTCCAAAGGGATAATTTGGTGCTGACCAATAGTAAAGTAAGTGGGGGATGGGGAGTGTGTGCACTTTGACCTTGAGCTTTTTATTTAAAAAAACGCTACTTTTCGTGCACTTTTTTTTTCTGGGAAAAATTGAAACTGTAATGAAGCAGGGTTGCAATAAACGTTACCGGAATTCACCGTCTGACTCAGACACTCATTGAAAGCTGCTTTTTGCTTTAAAGCTGCTAATTTCTTTCAACCTCCAGCACTAAGTTTCCAATGTCCTGGATCAGAAGTGAATGAGTGGCAGAATTGTGAGAAATTGTAAATTTTTCAGGAGTGCGGATTCATTGTTTCACCAGCATTGTAAGGTTTACTGGCAGCAGTGGGAGGTGTGGGCTCGAAACAAAGATTAAAAGTCTCACAACACCAGGTTACAGTCCAACAGGTTTATTTGGAAGTATTAGCTTTTGGGGCACCGCTCCTTCATCGGGTAGCTGTGGAGCAGGATCATAAGACACAGAATTAAAATTAAAACTGTTAAGTTTTTCATCTCTGCAGGTACTGCATCATTTCATCAGCATTGTAAAGGTTACTGCCTGCGGGAGAACGTGTGGGCTGTGTTCATGAGAAACAAAGGTAAAAATCAGACAAAGGTATTGGAATATAATCTGATATTATTTGGAAGGACTAGCTTTCAGAGTGCTGTTCCTTCATCAGGTAGTTGTGGAGCAGGATCATGACATAGAATTTGAACTAAAAAATTACAGTGTCATACAACTGAATGGAACAAATCTAGATTGCTATCAAGTCTTTCATCTTTTAGAATGGGTTGCAGGTTTCAGTTCATTACTATGTAAATCCCAGAATGACTTATAAGGAACGTTCTCAATGTAATTTGAAAGTGACATTTCAGCTCAGAGAATGTATTAAAGGTGTGAGGTTAGAGCCTGCCTGTCTCCTAATGTTGAGTCAGACTGGTTCTACTTCCAAAGTTGGAACGTATAAAATATTAATGGATTGACTGCCTGCAGATTGTGTGCTTTGAGCAAAATTGAATGTGTCTGCTATCTCACACCTCCCCACACACAACATGGGTGCTGGGGAAAAAATGAGCACTATCGCAGTAGTGTTAGTGAGGGGATTTTAAAAAAAGTTTAACCAAGAGATTTAGCCACCTCAGTTTTTAAAAAAAAAACCCCAGGAGATTGGAATCTCCTCCATTGAGGACTGACTCTCAGCTGGCTGGCTACAGCCAGCGTACTGTGAGCAGGAGAAGAGGAGGAGAGGCATTCAAAGTTTGGGAGAAGATTTGTAGCTCGGGTGTTCGTTGTTGTGGTTCTGTTCGCCGAGCTGGGAATTTGTGTTGCAGATATTTCATCCCCTGTCTAGGTGACATCCTCAGTGCTTGGGAGCCTCCTGTGAAGCGCTTCTGTGATGTTTCCTCCGGCATTTATAGTGATTTGTATCTGTCCACTGCAGCTGACAGCTGGAACTGACAACTGGAAGTGGCAGATACAAATCACTATAAATGCCGGCAGAAAGATCACAGATGCACTTCACAGGAGGCTCCCAAGCGCTGAGGATGTCACCTAGACAGGGGACGAAACGTCTGCAACATGAATTCCCAGCTTGGCGAACAGAACCACAACGAGGGGAGGCATTTTGACCTCAATTATTTTTTTCAAAGTTCTAGCTCAAAGGTAGAAGACAGGGAATGGTGGTGGTGGAGGGGTGCTTTTCAGACAGGAGGCCTGTGACCAGTGTGTGCTACGAGGATTGGTGCTGGGTCCATTACTTTTCTTCTTTTATATAAGTGGTTTGGCTGTGAACATAGGTAGAGTAAGTTTGCAGAGGACACCAAAATTGGAGGTATAGTGGACAGTGAAGAAGTTTACTTTTGATTAAAACAGAATCTTGATCAGATGGGCCAATGGGCTGAGGAGTGGCAGATGGAGTTTAATTCAGATAAATGCGAGGTGCTGGTTTTTTCAAAAATGCAATCAGAGCAGGACTTAATGGTAAGGTCCTAGGGAGTGCTGCTGAACAAAGAGACCTTGGAGTACAGATTCATAATTCCTTCAGAGTTGCAGTTAGATAGGATAGTGAAGATGATGTTTAGTATGATTTCCTTGATTCCTTTCCCAATGAATCAAGTGGCTCCATCAGAGGTTGATGTGATATTTGGTTTCAGATTTCTTTCCCCATGTCTTCCTGCAACAAAATTCACAAAATAAGTGATCGCGGTCAGTACAGTCAAATAAATATAATGTGGGCAGCACGGTGGTTAGCACTGCTACCTCACAGTGCCAGAGACCCGGGTTCGATTCCTGCCTTAGGCGACTGTGCAAACTCCACGCAGTCATTCTCCCCATGTCTGCATGGGTTTCCTCCAGGTGCTCCGGTTTCCTCCCACAGTCCAAAAATGTGCAGGTTAGGTGAATTGGCCATGCTAAATTGCCCGTAGTGTTGGGTGTAGGGGTAAATGTGGGAGAATAGGTCTGGGTGGGTTGCGCTTTGGTGGGTTGGTGTGAACTTGTTGGGCCGAAGGGCCTCTTTCCACACTGTAAATAATCTAAAAAAAAGACAACTCCTGTAGATTGCCGGATGCCTGCTGATCACATATTATCCAGGACACATCGGGCAGCCAGACAGCCTTAAGTGTGTATTGAGGAAAACTTCATTTGGTTACAATGACTTGGAAATGAAGCTGAATAATGATATGAAAATGAAACATCATAGTCATACAGATGTACAGCATGGAAACAGACCCTTCGGTCCAACCCGACTAGATATCCCAACCCAATCTAGTCCCACCTGCCAGCACCCGGCCCATATCCCTCCAAACCCTTCCTATTCATATACCCATCCAGATGCCTTTTAAACGTTGCAATTGTACCAGCCTCCACCACATCCTCTGGCAGATCATTCCATACACAAACTAGAGTGAAAAAGTTGCCTCTTAGGTTTCTTTTACATCTTTCCCCTCTCACCCTAAACCTTTGCCCTCTGGTTCTGGACTCCCCCACCCCAGGGAAAAGACTTTGTCTGTTCATCCTATCCATGCCGCTTATGATTTTATAAACCTCTATATGGTCACCCCTCAGCCTCCAACATCCAGGGAAAACAGCACCAGCTTATTCAACCTCCCCCTATAGCTCAAATCCTCCAACCCTGGCAACATCCTTGTAAATCTTTTCTGAAGCCTTTCAAGTTTCATGACATCTTTCCGATCGGAAGGAGACCAGAACTCTTATTTCCTAAACGCTGAAAACTCCATCCCACACATTCTCCCTCCATCCTCACTTTGCTGAACCTAGTCCGTGCTGTATCCTGAAGGGTCTGGTTTACGCTGATTTACAGCCCACGCTTGGGGGATCTCATTGAAACATACAGAATACTGATTGGCCTGGACAGGGTGGATGTTGGGAAGATGTTTCCATTGGTAGGATCATTGAGAAGAAGGACCAGCTTTTAGAATAAGGACCAGCTTTGTGACAGAGGGATATGGGCCAAACACTGGCAGATGGGATTAGTTTAGTATGCAAACATAGCATGGACTAGTTGGACTGAAGGGTCTACTTCTGTGCTGTATGATTCTGTAATGGTCTCAAAACCATTTTCTTGCCTTCCCCTATAACCATCCACTTTTTTGTTGTTCAAAAGTCAGATGACCTCAGTCTTGAATATATTCAATGACACCCCCCCTTCCCCCCCCCCCCCCCCCCCACCCCCACCCCACAATTGCAGGAAGTCATCCCCATTTTTGAACTCAATTCCTCTTGCTAATATGCTACTTGCCTTGCTGATTACTTGCTGCACCTGTCTTGACAACTGGCAGTGACTGGTGTAGGAGGACACTGAGCCCCCTTTGTACATCCACACATCATTCCTGATGAAGGGCTCGTGCCCAAAACATTGACTCTCCTGCTCCTCGGATGCTGCCTGACCTGCTGTGTTTTCCAGCCACACTTGACTCTGATCTCCAGTCCTCACTTTCTCCACATACCGATATATTATCATTTAAACCATGCACCTCCTTTCTGCATTTTTTTTAAAAAGCAATAGGCTTTAACTTTACATTGTGGTACTGCATTTGCTGTGCGTTTGCCAACGGAGACACAGACCTGGACCAACTTTTCCAGAGTCTGTCCCCTCCCTGGATTCACTCCCTTTCCCTTCAGTTCGTGCAAATCAGCAACTGAATCCCAGAACGAAAGAGAAATGAAAAAGTGGGTGAAAAGAGAGTGCGGTACCCACAGATATTGGGCAGAGTTGCAGTCTGGGGTGAAGTTCATTCAAAGAGAGAGAGGAACAACAGCAACTTCAGAAACTCACGGCCCAACTTCCGCATTCAGACAAAGAGGCGGTTCTGATTGGCAGGAGGACCAGGCTCCTTCCGGTCCTCCGGCTCTCACCATTGGTCCTTCAGAAGAAAGTCAAGCGCCGTTTCCGCGGACAGCGACGAGCATGCTCAGTGCTTTTGTTGACACCGCAGCACATGCGCAGTGCTTTTGCTGACACTGCAGCACATGCGCAGTATGCTCTGTGGAGGTACTGGCGTTACCGACTGATTTGAATAGGAGAAAAAAAGCTGCAGCCACAATTTTATTTTTCCCTGTGGCTCGACAGTTTATTCCTTTTGAATTTCGTCCGGCTTTGTATGTCTTTACCTCAGGATAGAGGAGTCCAAAACTAGACGGCATATGTTTAGGGTGAGAGGGGAAAGATTTAAAAGGGACCTCAGGGGTAACTTTCATGGTGTGTGTATGGAATGAGCTGCCCAGAGGAAGTGGTGGAGGCTGGTACAATGACAGCATTTGAAAGGCATCAGGGTGGGTATATGAATAGGAAGGTGTGAGAGAGATATGGGCGAAATGCTGTCAAATGGGTCACGAGATTAATTTAGGATATCTGGAGGGCATGGGCGAGTTGGACTAAAGGATCTGTTTCTGTGCTGTATGACTCTATGCGTCTATTTCAGTGCAAGTTTCAGAAACATGACTGCAGCTTTTAAAAACACTTAATATATTTTAGCTGTTCTTAATTTTAAAGATCAGCCATTTCTTGCACACCCCTGTCTTCCAGGTAGAGTCATCACTACTGATTCTCTCCCTTTCCTGAGAAAGAGATACAGCAATCAAAGAGTGCATGAGAAAGCATGGGGGAATGGTAGAAGGGGGAAGAGAATGGACAGGGGAGCGGGGTAGAGAGGAGGAGAGAATGGACGGGGGAGTGGGGTAGAGAGGGGGAGAGAATGGACAGGGGAGCGGGTAGAGGGGGGAGACAATGGACAGGAGAGTGGGGTAGAGCGAGAGAGAGAGAGAGAGAGAAAATTACAGGGGACAGAGGGTCGGGTGCAGAAAATGAGGGGAAGAGAGAGAAGAAGGCTGAGGACAGAGAATTGGTGAGTACAGAGTGTGAGGAGAGAGAGTGGATGGGGACCAAATGGTTGGGGGACTGACAGCACAAATCCCACCTTCCTCAGAACTGGTGTCAGTGTCTCATGAATTGGAACCCACTCCACCCACAGCAGACCTGAGGCAATCGTTTCTCAATAGATGCTTGGCTAACGCAGTAGAATCATATAATCCCGACAGGCCATTTGGCCCATAAAATTCAGACTGACCTTCCAAACAGTATCCCAGCCAGACCCACCCATTTTTCCTACAGTTCCCCATGGTTAACCGACCCTCAGTTGCACATATGTGGACACTTCAGCACGGCCGATCCACCTTGAACTGCAGATATATAGACTGTGAGAAGAAACTGGAGCACCCAGAGTTAACTCACGCAGACAGAAGAATGAGAACGTGTTAAAGTCCACACAGACAGCTGCTCAAGAGTGGAACCGAATCCAGGTCCCTGACATTGTCAGGCAGTCGTACGAACCACTGAGCCACCCAGAGCTTTGATGTTCTGCTTTGTCCCAGTAGTTTGTAACTTCTCATGTGCCCTCAGCAGAGGCTCTCTCCTCCTGACATTGTTGAACCACACCCACTGCAACCTCCCTTTCCCACTCCTCCAGCCCTGAGCACATCGGTTCCTGAATCCTGGCACCAAACAGACACCAATGCCATCTGTGCTCCTCCTGACAACTGCAGAGAACGGAGACCATCCCTGTCACTGTTCTGTCCCTTACCACCACCTCCCCCTCCCCAATGTTGTTTTTACTCCCACAGCCCAACCAGTTAGCTCCTCCCACCTGCAGCCCTCTATCAGATCCCCTTTACCTGCCAGACCTGCACTTACACCCTCCTGACCCTATCCACTGATGCAAACAAAAGGCTCTCTCCAGAGGGGAATGACCATCTCCCAGAATAAAGTGCCTGGTTAACTTTCCCACTTTACCCTCAACATGTGTGCAGCCTGGCTTCCAGCTCCATCTCTCTGAACGAATGTCCTCTAGGATGTGTTTGCCCTGGATCACAGCATCGAGGGCATCCCACCTTCTGCAAATTGTAAGACAAGCCCCACCCTGCCCTCTCCAATGTGTGTTGTATAACTGATAGCCAAGTTCGGAACCCATGAGGATTGCCTCAACAGGGACCTTGGTTTCATGTCACACTACAAGTGATCCCACTCACACAGGCTTGTACCCCATTACTCACATACGTTACCAAGCACGGTCGTATGCAAACACATGCTCTTTGCACATACACACACACTAACATGCACACCAATCAGTTTCTGGGGTGAAATTGCAATTGCAGAATTTTATTTGCAGATACATTATATTTTGCCCAAAAAGCACACAATCTTCAGGCAGTCAATTCATGTGACATGTTATAAATCCCTAATTGTTGTGGTTCTGTTTGCTGAGCTGGGAATTTGTGTTGCAGACGTTTCGTCCCCTGTCTAGGTGACATCCTCAGTGCTTGGGAGCCTCCTGTGAAGCGCTTCTGTGATGTTTCCTCAGGCATTTATAGTGATTTGTATCTGCCGCTTCTGGTTGTCACTATAAATGCCGGAGGAAACATCACAGAAGTGCGTCATTGTAGGCTCCCGAGCACTGAGGATGCCACCTAGACAGGGGACGAAACATCTGCAACACAAATTCCCAGCTCGGCGAACAGAACCACAACAACGAGCACCCGAGCTACAAATCTTCTCACAAACTTTGAAATCCCTACTTTGGAAACAGAACCAGTCTGACTCAAGATTGGGTTGCAGACAGACTCTAACATGAGTGAATCAGATGGTTTTCTTTCCCCAGAAAATGATTTCATCATTAGATTCTGAACTCCAGATTTCTGACTGAATTCCAATTCCGCCATCTGCTGTGGCGGGATTCAAACCCAGGTGTCCCGAGGAGTCCCCAGAACTGGGTTGATAGTCCAGTCGATAATGGCACTCAGCCCTTGTTCCTTCAATCACCCTTTGCTGGCACATGAACTCACTGGTGCCTCCGTAGGTTAGAGGAGGGGGTGATGCCCTTCCCACACTGAGAGTAGGTGAGCATGCTGTGCCTGGTGTGGACCCGCTAGTGCGTCTGCAGGCTGGAGGAATTGATGAATCCCTTCCTGTGCTTGGAGCAGGTGATTGGCCATTCCCCTGTTGTGGACTCGCTGGTGAACTTCTAAAATCTCTAACCATATAATCGAGAAAAAAACCCACTCTATTCACTACTGCAGACTTACAGCAAGGTTACACGTTAAAAAGTGTGCACTAATCTGTTCCTGTGCTGTGAGCTCTCCTACACATTTTCCTCCAAGATCAGCTGTGAATTTTGCTGTTTTTAAATTTTTCCAAGATGTTCAGAGAGACATGATTTCAAACAGCAGAGGCAGTAACTATGCAGATTCACTGCTGTGTCCGTTAGTAATATACGTTTCTTTCTCTCTCTCTCTCTCTCTCTCTCCCTTACAGACCATGTGCTCACTGCCTTTGGCTGTCTTTCTCCATTTTAAAATTGCTGTTGTCTTGATTTTTTTTACTCCAAAGTTCCAAAACAATGCATCAACATATAAAACATTAATAGCTGTTCCTGGAATTCAAGGAAATCGCCTCCAAAACTCAAAATACCTCAAAAAAGGAGCAGCTCTTACAGCCACAAATTTTCCGGTCCTCCATCTCCATGACTCTATAACAAATGTTCAACGAACTAGTCTGCAATTTCCCACATATGGCCTCCCTCCCATTTTGCATACAAGTGTTACATTAGCATTTTTCCAAACCAATGGAACCATAAGATCATACGACACAGGAGCAGAAATTAGGCCATTCAGTGCATCGAGTCTGCTCCACCATTCAATCATGGCTGAGATGTTTCTCAACTCCATTCTCCAGCTTTCTTCCCGTAACCTTTGATCCCCTTGACAATCAAGAACATATATATATCAAGTCTTAAATAAACGCAATGAATCTTTCCCATGTTCAGAGATTTTTGGAATTTTGTAACTAATGAATTCACTATCTCCACTGCCACTTCCTTCAGGACCCAGGATGTAGGCCATCAGCACCAGTCGACTTGTCTGTCCTCAATCCAAATAGCTTGCTGTGTACCTTTACCCTCTCAATGTTGATTGTTTAAGTTCTATCCTTTCTACAGCCTCTGACTTGCCAATTCTAACAGGAATAGTTCTGTTGTCTCCCAACGTAAAAACTGAGATCATCTCTGCCACTTCAGTGTCCCCAATGAACTAACAGTTCTCATCTTCCAAGGTACCACACTTAGCTCAGCGACTCTGTTCCCATTAACATACCAACAGAAGCTTTTGCTGTCCTTTTTGATATTTAGTGCGAGGTTTCTTTTGTAAGTTAACTTACCTATTTTTATTTATCGTTTTTACTATCCCTTTGTTTATGTTTGAAACTTTCCTAATGTTTGACCCTTCCAGAGGTCTAGAATAACATTTCACAACTGGCTGAAAAGTTATTAAAAAACTACTTTGAAACTTTTTTAAATAACACCTTTCTGGCGGCTGGGGGCCGGAAAAACGATCGCCCCGCCCCCATTGTCTCCGATTGTTTGGAGGGCTCCCCCAACCACGCCCCCTCAGTTGGTGACGACGTTGTCTGGACCCCGCCCCTTGTTTGCTGGCGCATGTGCAGTGTAGGTCCCGCGGCCGGACAAAGACAGTGTGACTGAGTGTGGGAGAGGAATGGCGCCGGCGGCTGAAGGAACAAGAACAGAAACCGCTGGAAAAGCTGAGCAGGTCCGGCAGCTCGTGTTGAGAGAAATGTGAGGACGTGTTTCGGGTCCGGGATCCTTCTTCAGAACAGGACCAGGTTTCAGAAACATCCCGGGGAGGTCGCCAGGTCCGAGCGCCAAGACCTGGCTCCTGCCCCCGGGGAGAGGAGACAGTGAGACAGGGTAGGATTGGGAACCGCGGGAGGAGGGAGACTGGGGAGTTTATAAACTCCTAGGGGGAGGCCGCAGGCCGCGAATAAAAGCCCCACAGGCCCAGTGTTTACTTCACCGGGAAGGAGCTCTCGGGTTGCCTGGCAACCAGCCGCCATCTTTGTGAGGGTCAGGCGCATGTTGTTTTGGGGCGGGGAGCGCGGGCGGCCATCTTGGTGAGGGCACCATCAACTGTCATTTCCGGGAGAGAATTCCAACCTCGTGGCAGCCCCGGCCTTGGCCGAGCTTCATTCCCCACACAGTGTAGTGATGTGCAGGTTAGGGGGGCTCAGCCATGCTAAATTACTGATTAATGCCCAAGGATGGTCTGGTTAGTGTATGTTGACCATGCTAATTTACCCCCAGTGTCCAGAGATGTGCAGGTTAGAGTGGACTGGCCGAGGTAAGTGTATCCATAGTGTTCGGGGTTCTGCAGGTTAGGGTGAAGGTCTGGACCCCCGAGATCGGTCAAAAGAATCACTGGGAGCTGAATGAAATAAGGCAGCCTAGCACAGATTTGTCCAGCAACACAGGTTAAAAACTTTATGTTCCGTGGCAAAATTACACAATTCCTTTTGAAAATTACTCATTATTTATTTTTGAGACAGCACAGCCTTAATGACAAGAAAAGACCAATAAAATGTAATAAGGTGACATGATTGACAGCAGGTTAGTCCAATGATATTTCCTGGGAAACAGATTGTTTTACGTGCAAAATCATCCCATGCTTGCTAGTTCAAGATTAGTTCGAATACCAAATTACTTATGATTCACATTATGCAAACTCCATTGTTCTCTTTTATTTCTAAATCCAACCAACTCAGCAAAGCAGCAATTCAAGTTCAATGTCAAATCATAACCTGAAGCCATTTTGTTATATTATTTTAAAATATTATTTAAAATTGAAATGCCATTTTGTGGTTAATAAAAACCTACATACACCTGTTGCTCCTAACAACAGCCTAAATTCAAATTTTAAATCCTGATCTCAATAAAGCAGCAGTTGTCTCATTACCCAAAAGGGTGAGACCACAAATAATATCAATACGGTTTTGATGGCTAATAACTCCTGAAAATCCTTCTACAAAAAAAAGTCACTGAGAGCTGCATATCCCAAAGTGTGATATTCCTGTTTTGTAGAGCTTTTGGATGCTTCCATTCTGTGCAAAACTCAGGGGAGACTATGTTCCTACAGTTACAGCACGAGGAGTACTTACTTTATTCAAAATAATAACCAAGTTTAGTGTAGGTAAGGGAGGGACCTTGCAAATAAGAGGCCTGCCTATCTTTGTGACTTCCTTGAGGCTGTTCAATAGATGGGTCTTTCAGTAAGAGATGCGGTTATTGTCCCAGAACAGTTCCACCCATCCATAATTGGGAAGACATTGGTGCCATTAGGGGTCAAAAAGTCTTTTGCTGAAGTCAGCACATAACAGACCACTTCATCCCTGCCAAATATTCTATTGTGACTTTGAAGAAACAAATTGTAACCGAAAGATAACATTTCCCTATCTTCTCTTTTGCAGTGTGACCTATTTGGATAGGGCAAGGCTTACCAGGGTAGCCCACAGCACAACTGGTATCAAACTGGCACACAACACCTTTACAGGGTAAAGACCGTTTAGACTTGTTCTGTAAATGAACTGTTCAAGCTCTGACCACTGCAATAGTCATTCTTGGTAATGTTCAATCCCCCAGCATTTGGATGGGTATATGAATAGGAATGGTTTGGAGGGATATGGGCCGAGTGCTGGCAGGTGGGACTAGATTGGGTTGGGTTATCTGGTCAGCATGGCCGGGTTGGACCGAAGGATCTGTTTCTATGTTGTACATCTCTATGACTCTATAAATGGGTGATCTAATTGTTCGTTCACAACAGTAAGTAAACATCCTTCAACATCCATCTTTTGAAGACCATTCAGGCTCATAGAAACTTCAATCAAATCACCCCTTGCTATTCCAAACTCTGGTTGAAAGTCAGACCTGCCTGACTAATGATTTCCCATAAAACAGTCTGTTCATTGTGGGTGTCAATCCAGTTTACCTTCTGTGAATTGCCTTTAAGGCATTTTCATTCTTCCTTAGGTAAGGATATCAAAACTGAGCACCGTGTTCAAGATGTAGTCCCACCAATGCTCTGTAACTGAGGCATAATCTCCTTACATTTATGTCATTGGCCTTTCTAATCACTTGCTGCGCTTGCATTCTAACTTGTGACTTTGCAAGGCCCCTGGATCCCTCTGCATCTCAGAATTATGCGGTTGTTCTCCAAATAGGTAATAAATTGCATTTTACCATATTGTACACCACTTGCAAGAGTTTTGCTTATTTATTTAACCAATCTAACAATCTGCATCCTTGATATGTCATCCCCACAATGTACTTCTCAATCTATTTTTGTGTTTCCTGCAAATGTAACCACATACCTTTGATCCCCTCCTGTAAGTCATCTATATAATTGTAGAAAGTTGAGGAGCCAGCAGAGATGCCTGTTGGAACCCCACCATACTTTCAAATATACAACCAATTTGACAAAAGAACCATTTTTGCATATCCTGTTTTCTGCCAGTCAGTTGATGTTCTATAACTATACTTTACACCATGAGCTCCTCTGTGCAATTTGCTTTTCGTGAAAACATGTCAAACACCTTTAGGATATTCAAGTTCAGTATATCCACAGGCTTCAATTTCCATACTCTTTCAAAGAATTCCTTTAGGACGGCATGGTAGCACAGTGGCTCCCTCTCACGGCCAGAGACACCTGTTTGATTTCAGCCTTGAGTCGACTATCTGTTTGGAGTTTGTATGTTGTGTCTGTCTTTGTGAGTTTCCACTGGGGGCTCCACAGTCCAAAGATGTGTAGGTTGGGTGGATTAGCCATGCTGGATTGTGTAATGTCCTTGGATGTACAAGCTAGGTGAGTTAGCCATGCTAAATGCAGGGTTACCGGAGTAGGGTGGCAGTCTGGATCTGGGTGGGATGCACTTGAGGGTTGGTGCAGGACTTGATCGGCCAAATGGTCTCTTTCCGCACTCTCGGAATTCTATGAATAAATTGGTGAAACAGCATTTTGTTTTCATATTAGCATGCTGATTCTTTTCAATTACCACGAGTTTTTTGACATGGTGGTTATAATCTCCTTAATTGATTCAAAAACAAACGTTTAATTGCCATTGACTCAAGGGATTCATTTTCCATGATGTATCTTTCCCTTCTAGAACAGAAGTATTAAATATGTTACTCTCCAGTCTGAGGAAAATTTGCCTGATCTAATAAATCTTGGAAGATTAACATTAATGCAAATATGAACTCATTAGCCACCTTTTAAAATTCTATGATGAAGTCCACCTGTACCCAGAGATTTGCCAGCCCATAGCACTATCAGTTCGCTCAATAGCATTTATCTAATGATTCTCATTTCACCAAACTCCTTTGTTTGTTCAACCTATGGGGTTAAAGGCAGGATTCTTGACAGTGTGGTGGAACAGAGGGATCTTGGAGTCCAAGTCCATAGATCGCTCAAAGTTGCCACCCAGGTTGATAAGGTTGTTACAGAGGTGTACAGTATGTTGGCTTTCATTAGCAGGGAGATTGAGCTTAAGAGCTGCAAGGTTATGTTGCAGCTGTATGGAGTACTGGTTAGATCGGAACGCTTCAGAGAACACCTCCGGGTCGCCCGAACCAACCAACCCAATCAACCCGTGGCTCTACACTTTAACTCTCCCTCCCACTCCACCGAGGACATGCAGGTCCTTGGACTCCTCCACCGGCAGAACACAACAACACGACGGCTGGAGGAGCGCCTCATCTTCCGCCTGGGAACCCTCCAACCACAAGGTATGAATTCAGATTTCTCCAGTTTCCACCTTGTCTCAGTCGGTTCCCTCAACGCAGCACCGCCCTCATAACCTGCAATCCTCTTCCTGACCTCTGCCCCCACCCCACTCCGGCCTATCACCCTCAGACCTCCTTCCACCTATCCCACCTCCATGCCCCTCCCCCTAGTCCCTCCTCCCAACCTTTTATCTTAGCCTGCTTGGCAAACATGAAGGGCTTATGCTCGAAACGTCGAATTCTCTATTCCTGAGATGCTGCCTGGCCTGCTGTGCTTTGACCAGCATTTGCAGCTGTGATCTCCAGCATCTGCAGACCTCATTTTTTACTTGGAATATTGTGTTCACTTTTAGTCACCTAATTTTATGGAAGATGTGTAGGGAAAATTTCCAGAGGAAACATCACAGAAGCGCTTCACAGGAGGCCCCAAGCACTGAGGATGTCACCTAGACAGGGGACGAAACGTCTGCAACACCCATTCCCAGCTCGGCGAACAGAACCACAACAGGAAGATGTGTAAGCTGAGAGAGGGCACAGAGGAGATTTACCTCGATGCTGCCTGGAATGGAGGGTATGTCTTAGGTTGAGGGAGCTAGGGCCTTTCTCATTGGAACAAAGAAGGATGAGAGGTGACTTTATAGAGGTATACAAGATGTTGAGAGGCATAGATAGAATGAATAGCTAGAGACTTTTTCCCCAGGTCAGAAATGTCTGTCATGACGGGGCATAATTTTAAGCTAATTGGAAGAAGGTTTAGGGGAGATGTCAGAGGTAGGTTTTTTACTCAGAATGATGAGTGCATGGAATGCACTTCCAGGGTTGGAATGAGAGTCAGATACATTTAAGGACATTTAAGCGACTGCTGAACAAGCACATGGACGGCAGTAAATTGAGGGGTGTGCAGGCTCTTCTCATCTTCAAGTTGGATAAAAGGCTGGTACAACAGCGAGGGCTGAAGGGTCTGAACTGTGCTGTATTGTTCTATGTTCTCGCTCCAGAACGATGCAGCAGCAGTATTGGAAGAACAAAATTGCATCAAACCCCTTGACACTTCCAGAGATGGGCACTGTCGATGGAAACTCAGTTAAATTCTGCAGGCAATCAGGTGATAGCCAGGGTGGCGGGGGGGCGGGGGGGGGCAACAATCGGGGAAAAGGGTTTGAAACATTTTTTATAAAACGCTTGGACAATGAAAGGACGGGTCTCCTTTTTGTTAACCCTGATTTGGTTTGAGTTTTAGCGAGCAGTCTGTCTGAAGCTACTGGGGGAAGAAAGGTTCCCTGATTCAACAAATGTTTCTGGCTGACTGTTTCTCACTTACAATTCCTGAAGAAGGGCTTATGCCCGAAACGTCGAATCTCCTGTTCCTTGGATGCTGCCTGACCTGCTGCGCTTTTCCAGCAACACATTTTCAGCTCTCTCACTAATGTCTCTCCTGTAAGAACCTGTGTTTGAACTGACCGTTCTTTTTTGCTGTAGGGGTGTGTTTATGAGAATGCTTCAGGAAATCTGAACAGCTCCTTTTTAAGTTGCGGGGAGGTTGTGACGGTCGGGTTTATAAATGGATGCTATTCTAAATTCTGTTTTCTTTTGCTTGTGTTTTCATGCAGAGGGTGGTGTATGGATGTAGTGAGCTGCCAAAAGAAGTAGTGGATGCTGGGACAGTGGCAATATGCAAAACCCTTGGGCGGCATGGTGGCTCAGTGGTTAGCACTGCTGCCTCACAGCACTAGGGTTCCCACGTTCGATTCCAGCCTCTGGCAACTGTGTGTGGAGTTTGCACATTCTCCCCATGTCTGCACGGGTTTCCTCCGACAGTCCAAAGATGTGCAGGTTCGGAGAAATTGGCCATGTTAAGTTGCCTGTAGTGTTAGGGTGGGTTACTCTTCGGAGGGTCGGTGAGAACTTGTTGGGCCGAAGGGCCTGTTTCCACGCTGTAGGGAATCTCATCAATAGGCACCTGGATGGGTGTATGAACAGGAAGGGTTTAGAGGGGTACAAGCCAAGTGCTGGCAAACGGGACGCGATTAATTTCGGATATCTGGTCAGCATGAATGAGTTGGACCAAAGGGTCAGTTTCCAGCACTTGGCCTATATCCCTCTCAACCATTCCTATTCATGTCCCCATCCAGATGCCAATTAAAAGCTGCCATTGTACCAGCCTCCACCACTTCTGGCAGCTCATTCCATACATGCATCACCCTCTGTATGAAAAGGTTGCCCTTTAGATCCCATTTAAAACTTTCCCCTCTCACCATAAACCCTCTGGTTCTGGACTGTGCAACCTCCAGGGAGATTATTTACCCTATCCATACCCCTCATGATTTTATAAGCCCATATAAGGTCACCCCTCAACCTCTGACACTCCAGGGAAACAGCCCCAGTCTATTCAACCTCTCGGCAACATCCTCGTAAATCATTTCTGGTAGAGAAGTCAATGATTTGGGTTAATACCTGAAACACTGACTTCACTGCTGGTGCTGCCTGGCTTGCTGTGTTCTCCCAGCCTCCTGCTTGCCTACTCTGGATTCCAGCATCTGCAGTTTGCTTTTGTCTCTAACGAACGGCAGAGCAGACTCGATGGGCTGAATGGCCTAACTTCTGCTCCAATGGCCTTGCAGGCTTAGGTTTGTGCAGATTGTTTCAGTGGAACGTGCAGTCCTGGGCTCAACGAGCAGCAGCGCCCAATGGATCAAAGTTCATGGAATCACAGAATCCCTACAGTGTGGACACAGGCCCTTCAGCCCAACAAGTTCAAACTGACCCTCTGAAGAGTAACCCACCCAAACCCATTTCCCTACCCTATTACTTGACATTTCCCCTGACTAATACACCACACCTACACATCCCTGAACACTGGGAAAATTTAGCATCGCCAATCCACCCTACCTGCACACCTTTGGACTGTGGGAGGAAACCGGAACACCCAGAGAAAACCCACACAGGCACAGGAGGAGAATGTGCAAACTCCACACAGATAGTTGCCCCAATAGTGGAATCAAAGCTGAGTCCCTGGCACTGGGAGGCAATGCTACTCACCACTGAGCCACTGGGAGTGGGTGCAGTCCAGCAGAAAACAAAACAAGCCCACCAACTCTCCCACTATCAGACTGGGCAGGAGGTTCAGTCCTGGGGGTGACCCACAGCAGCCTCACCGGCAGAATCCGATTGTTGGGAGCACTGGTGCCCCCGCTGGTGCCTCTGCAAGTTGCAGGACTGGGTGAAGGCCTTCCCACACACAGGGCAGCTGAAGGGCCGCTCGCCGGTGTGAACCCGCTGGTGCTTCAGTAAGTCAGAGGAATTGCTGAAGGCCTTTCCGCACTCAGGACAAGTGAATGGCCTCTCCCCGGAGTGGACCCGCCGGTGGATCACCACGTGGGAGAAATTGCTGAAGGCCTTACCACACTCGGGGCAACTGAAGGGCCTCTCCCTGGTGTGGACCCACCGGTGGGTCAGCAGGTTGGAGGCATGGGTGAAGGCCTTCCCACACTCAGGGCAGCTGAAAGGCCTCTCCCCAGTGTGGACCCGCCGGTGGGTCAGCAGGGCAGAGGAATCGCTGAACCCCTTCCCGCACTCTGGGCAAGTGAATGGCCTCTCCCCTGTGTGGACACTCTGGTGCCTCAGCAGGGAAAAGGCCTGGGTGAAGGCCTTCCCACACTTGGGGCAGCTGAAGGGCTTCTCCCCTGTGTGGACCCTCTGGTGGGTCAGCAAGGCAGAGGAACTGCTGAACCCCTTCCCGCACTCTGGGCAGGCGAATGGTCTCTCCCCGGTGTGGACACGCTGGTGCTTCAGTAGGTCAGAGGAATTGCTGAAGGCCTTCCCGCACTCGGAGCAGCTGAAGGGCCTCTCCCCTGTGTGGACCCGTCGGTGCCTCAGCAGGGTGTAGGAACTGCTGAATCCCTTCCACACTCAGGGCAGGAGAATGGCCTGACCCCAGTGTGACTGCGCCGATGAGCATCCAGGACAGACGGGACATGGAAGCCTTTCCCACAGTCTCCACACTTCCAAGATTTCTCCACGGGGCGGGATTCCTCGGGTTTCTCCATGGCTGAAGCTTCAGCGGTACACAAACACGTGTACAGTCCCTCCCCACCGTGAATTCCTCTTTCCAGGCTGGATAACTGTTTTAGGTTCCACACTCAGTGCGCTGTAACAGTAGGATCTCTCATTCCATCCCACTGATGCTGAAAACGGACTGAAACAGGGACCAAAAAACTTTGCTCCTTCTCACAGAATCTTAGTCAAAACTCATTACAGGCCCAATGGACTGAACGACTGTCAGACATTGACGTGAAATTGAGGACAGCAGACGCTTGGGAGTCCGAGTTGAAAAGTGTGGAAAAGCACAGCAGGTCAGGCAGCATCTGAGGAGCAGGAGAGTCGGTGTTTTGGGCATAAGCCCTTCATCTGTTGATTTTTAAACTTCAGTTTTCAGATCAAATACTCTGTAAAAAGAGATTACAAAAGTCATCATTGTCACTGAGACGGTCTATAGCCTTAAAACTTGTCTTTAAACATTTAGACTAAATGTAATGCTGAATTATAGAACACATTTATTGCACTAGAAAATAGACAGCAAGGCTCAAAAAAGGGGGAATCTTAAAGAATGCAAAAGACAGGGACACCTGGGCTTACCAAGTGATAACAGGATGCTGTAAGACAATTAAGAATGTTTGCCTTAGCATTGGTGAATCTGTATGAACAGGACACCAAGTGATAACATTCACAGCCGTCCCCTTGTGAAATTAATGAGAGTGTTTGATTCTGACCCTGAAACGAAACTTGGTACTATCAAAAGCTTTGTAATTAACGGTCAGTTGCTGTCAGTTATAATGGATTCTTATACCCCTTGCAAGCAGGGCAGTCACAGAGAAAATAAATCTTTGCTGTTACAAAACCCTGACCTGAGAGTTCAAAAGGACACCAGTTTTGTGCTGAGGCTGTTGAATCCAGTAGAAAATTAACTCTTAGTGCTTAGCTGCTATGGATTGAATTTAATTGCATTTTGAGAATTTTTGATGCTTTTGAGTAGCCAATTCTGGTTATGAAATGCAAACTCTCTAAAAGGAAATATTGATAAAGCTTTAACTTACTTGCTGTTTTTACAGACCTTACAGACTGCCTCACTATCAATTCTAACTAATCAGATCTTATGTCTTACTTGAATTTCAATCACAAACTTGAAAAGAAGGCATGTTCCATTCGAAGACGAATGAATCAGTTGAAATGAAACCTCACGGTAACATCTCAGCCTCAGGTACAGAATGATTTAGGGCTTAAAAAGCAGGAGTCTGCTCCCAGCTTAGAAATTTATTCTAGGTTGAATATTGAAGAGATTCTTGCACAATGTGTCGG
This sequence comes from Hemiscyllium ocellatum, assembly GCF_020745735.1. NCBI lineage: Eukaryota > Metazoa > Chordata > Chondrichthyes > Orectolobiformes > Hemiscylliidae > Hemiscyllium > Hemiscyllium ocellatum. The sequence continues at coordinate 568,361 of NW_026867491.1, forward strand.
GAAACCATTTTATGATTGAACATTTGCCCTCCTTACTAAGAAGCCGTTTTATAAAACAACTGTATCTGACATGTGAGCTGTGCGAGGTTATCTTGTGAACTCTCCAATTAGCTGAGACTGGGACCTCTTTATGAGAGGAGTTTATCTCGCTCGCAGGCGCCTAACTCAGCTGTTTTTCCCACCTAGCGAATGGCTTCGGGCCTGTAGGAGTGATTAGTCAAGCTTCACAGATCTGTCAATGAGCTTTTCTTCCTTATGAATTATTGTCTTTCACTGTTATCTGTCTAATTAAGAACATGCAATTCCTTTTTCAAACTTTTGTAGAAAGGAAGCCACTTTGTATCAATACATTGGAGTCGCCTGCTGGGCATCTGGACAGCTGGTAACCTACTCCCTAGATTATTAGAACCTAGTTAGTTTAGCTTATAGGTATCAATGTTATGTTGTCACAGTGATGCTATTAGTGAATAAAGGGGATAACTAAAATTATACTAAACTGTCCATAACAGGTTTTTATTCCAGACTTCCAAACAGTACGATTTCCGGGACGAACCAAGAGAGAGGCTTTACAGGTCTGAGTCCACAAGGGATTCCCTGGGCGGTCTCAAATCTTCACTTTGACATCAGTCCAGGTAGAAATTCACAACAAGCAATTCTTTTTCTGCAGAACAAATCTTTTCTTTTGTTATTCCACAAAATTGAAAGCACCATCCCACCCCCCCCCCCACCCCCCCCCCCAATCCATTCTCACTCCACTCTAATTCTCCTGAAGGGTGCTAATTCAGGATCTTACAGGGCCAAAAAAGTAAAAACATCTCTTTAGAATAACTCTACCTGAAAGTTAACATCTTTCACAACATTGGGATACTGCTCAGTGTGAGCAGATCTGATTTTGGGAAGCAAAGAAAAACTGTATAAATTCAGGATAAACCTTCAATACAGCGTCTTTAGAAACGACCAGGCACGGGGTCAAGGCATTGACACCAACACCAGAGAGAAACTCAACATACAGACGTGGCAAACCATCAGTCTTTAATCTTTCAGAATGGGTTGTAAGTATCATTAATATGTAAATCTCAGAACTTCTTACAAATCACCTTCTCGAGATAACTTAAGGTTTTGTAACAAAAGGTGACATCTCAGCTCAGACAATGCATTAAAGGTATGAGGTCACAGTCAGTCTGTATCCCAATTTTGAATCTGACAGGTTCTGTTTCCAAAGTGAAATTTACAAAATATTATATGCATGTACTGCCTGCATTGACTGCCAGCAGATTGCGCATTTTTTGAACAAAATCAAATTTTTGGATCAGAAATTGGCTAGCTGAAAGAAGACAGAGGGTGGTGGTTGATGGGAAATATTCATCCTGGAGTTCAGTTACTAGTGAGGTACCACAAGGATCTGTTTTGGGTCCACTGCTCTTCATCACTTTATAAATGACCTGGATGAGGGCATAGAAGGTGGGTTCGTAAATTCGCGGATGATACTAAAGTCGGTAGAGTTGTGGATACTGACTAACGATGTTGCCAGTTACAGAGGGACATAGATAAGCTGCAGAGCTGGGCTGAGAGTTGGAGTTAATGTGGAAAAGTGTGAGGTGATTCACTTTGGAAAGAGCAACAGGAATGCAGAGTACTGGGCTAATGGTCAGATTCTTGGTAGTGTAGATGAGCAGAGAGATCTCTGTTTCCAAGTACGTAGATCCTTGAAAGTTACCCAGGTTGATAGGGCTGTTAAGAAGGCATACGGTGTGTTAGCTTTTGTTGGTAGAGGGATTGAGTTTAGAAACCATGAGATCATGCTGCAGCTGTCCAAAACTCTGGTGCGGCCAGATTTGGAGTATTGCGTACAGTTCTGGTCACCGCATTATAGAAAGGATGTGGAAGCTTTGGGAAAGGTTCAGAGGAGATTTACTAGGATGTTACCTGGTATGGAGGGAAGGTCTTAGGAGGAAAGGCTGAGGGGCGTGCGGCTGTTTTCTTTAGGGAGCAGGTTGAAAGATGACTTAAGTGACTCAGAAGATAATCAGAGAGTTAGATAGGCTGGACAGTGAATGCCTTTTTCCTTGGGTGGCAATGGCTAGCACGAGGGGATATAACTTTAAATTGAGGGTGATAGATATAGGACAGATGATCAGAGGTAGTTTCTTTACTCAGAGTAGTAGAGGTGTGGAACGTACTGCCTGCAATAGTAGTAGACTCGCCAACTTTAAGGGCATTAAAATGGTCATTGGATAGGCATATGAACGAGAATGGAATAGTGTCGGTTAGATGAGCTTCAGATTGGTCCCACAGGTCGATGCAATATTGAAGGCCAAAGGGTCTGCACTGTGCTGTAATGTTCTATGTATCTCTAAATATAATTCTGCAAATACAAATTCACCCTATACACTTGTATGCATGTGTGCGTGCATGAGAGAAAGCAAATGTCGATGTCTATGCTGTTTGTCTCTATGTCTATTTTGATAACAAATGCTTTATTTCTGTAAATGTTGTTATAAATCAGAGTTGGGTACTAATAGTTAGATGTAAGGGAGAGAGAATTCCTCAAGTTAGGTACCATAAGAATCCAATCCATCTGAAACTGCAGATGTTTGGACTGTGGGAGGAAACCGGAGCACCCAGAGGTAACCCGCGCAGACAGAAGGGGGAGAACATACCAAAATTCACACAGACAGTCACGAGAAGATGGAATCAAATCGCTTCTAACAATTCTCCCACACCTGCAAAACCCTGAACACTGTGGGTAATTAGCAGGGCCAATTCACCCTAACCTGGGCAAAGATAAAAATCACATGACACCAGTCCAACAGGTTTATTTGGAAGCACTAGCTTTTGGAGCGCTGCTCCTTCATCAGGTGGTTGTGGAGTATAAGATCATAAGACACTGAGTTTACAGCAAAACATTACAGAGTCATGCCACTGAAATTATACATTGAAGAACCCTGGATTGTAAAGTCTTTCATCTTTTAGAATGAGTTGCCGTGTCATTAATATGTAAATCCAGAACTTCTGATAAGACACCTACTTGAGATAACTTAAGGTCTTATTAGAAAAGATGACAACTCAACTCAGACAATGCATTAAAGGTGTGAGGCCAGAGTCTGTCTGTATCCCAGTTTTTGAGTCAGACTGATTCTATTTCCAAAGTGGAATTATAAAATATTCTATGTATTGTCTGCCTGCAGATTTGCATTTTGCTCAAAAAATGCACAATGTATCTGCAAATACAAATTCACCCCATAGACATGTGTGTGGGGGGGGGGGGGGGGTGTTGCGCGCACATGAGAGAGAAAAAAGTCTCGTTCCATACTGTATTGCACAACAGATGCTTTATTTCTGTTGATGTAAATATTGTTATAAATCACAGCTGGGTACAAATACTTAGATGTAAGGGAGAGAGAATTCTTCAATTAGGGCACTATAAGAATCCTGGCAGACCCCTATTTCTAGTTTACTTGCCAATGAACAGACACAAGCACCTATTTAATTCTAATTTTTCGCCTTTTCTGTTATATTTTCTGGTATGATGATACTGTGTGTGATGATGGTTTACAGGCTGGGAGATTGTAGGTTGGACTTTGATTGAGTGAATGATTTATTGTTCCAGAAGGTGTCAAAGAGGTTAAAGCTTCAGCAGAAATGAAGCACAGCTGAGAGACAGACAACAACTGTGTGGGAACAGGAAGATCAACCAAGGACAAAGAAACTAGGACTGAAATCTGAGCTGACACCAGACTGCCCTGTGGTCAGTGCTTTGATTAGCAGTGTCACCCTCTACCTTTACCTAGCTTCCCATTCGACTTGAATGCCACATCTCCCCTCAATATTTAGGATCCAATCCTTGTCACCCTGAAGCTATGTCTCTGTAAGGAGTCTCAGATCATAATTATTCTCTTCAATGTGAGTAGTCAATTCATTCATTTTTGTTACGTTGCAGCGCTATTACGACACGGGTAACCCCCTCTGCTAAATTAAACCAGCAGTTATAGAGATAATTCACCCATGCAGTAATATGTTAACGTTCGAGAGGCAAAGAACTATCCCAAAGGTAAATATTTAAAGTAAAAATTTAACAACTTTACTCTTTACGTCCAACAGAGAATTTAAAACTCACAAAAATGCCCGGTTTTTATAGTCCAACATCGGATCATTTTATTGTGTGTTAATATTATCAAAATACTTAATTCAAACTTGATTGGACTTTGGTATTTTGGGGCAAAATTTTAAACTGATTGGCCAAATTTAAATTTGTTTGTGCCTCATGGCAACCCAGTTGCTCTATTTGTGTTGACCAAATATTACATTCCCATCTTGTTTAGAACACTTTGTTCTGCTCGATTTTTTACTCTCTTCAAGGTACAGTACCTCTACCCCTTCATAACAAGCACACAGTCAGATACTGACCTTTTAGTTTTATTGTTTGTAATCTTTTGAATCCAGTTTTAATTGCTGGTACATTTATTCTCCTTGTTCCTTTCTATTGTTCTCTGATGTCCATTTTCCACATCACTCCATTGCTTATCTACTTGATTTGGATTGGCTTTACTAAATGCCCATAGTGCCCAGGGATGTACAGGTTAGGTGGCTTAGCCAATGGGAAATGCAGGGTATTTTGTCGTAATAGAAGCAGGAGTAGCCATTGGCCTGGCTGTTGAGCTGCTTCACCATTTATTAAAATCGTGGCTGATCTATCCATCATCTCAGCTCTCTTACTTGCATTATCCCGACTACCCTTGATTCCCTGATGGGTGGGGGCGGAGCAGATGCTCTTTGAGGGGGTCAGAATGGACTTGATGGGCTGAGTGGCCTGCTTCCACACTGTAGGACTTCTATGATTTACCGCAGTTGTGTTTGCCTCAGATCACAGCTCCCAGAATCTCCCACCTTCTGCAAATCAAAAGACAAGTCCCCCCCCCCCTCTTGTATGTATGTTATCTAAACATACGCATAATCATTTCTAGTGAATACAGCCCATCCTCCCGCTGCTGCCTGTAACCTTTACATGCTGATGTAACAATGCCATTCCTGCAGTACTGAAACCGTAAGGCTTCTAACAATACCAGTTACTCATTCACCGCTCCTGATGGACAGCATTGGAAACAAAACATCGAAGGGGCTGACAGAATGAGCAGTTTAACTCAAAATTCCACCTAGCCCTTCACTGGGCACCCCAATCAGCACACTGTCCTTACTGCTGGTCAGCCTTAAAGCTCTTCACCCCCACAGTGCAATATAATTCCCACATTCCACCAAAATCCTAGAAGTACTCATGTACTCAGTTGCTGTCTCACCAATTAAATATTTCATTGTAACTTTTCTGCTTCCAGTAAAGGCAAAACATCTTTGAAAGCTGCTCTGAAAGTCCATCTTCACAACAACACTTCTGCTTTCACGCAGGATGATTAAAGTCATACAGCACAGAAACACAGCCTTCGGTCCAACTCATCCTGCTGACCAGATATCCTAAACTCATCTAATCCCATTTGCCAGCATTTGGCCTGTATCCCTCTAAATCCTTCTTATTCACATACCATCCAGATGCGTTTTAAAACATTGTAATTGTAGCAGCCTCCCCCTTCCTCTGGCAGCTCATTCCAAACATGCACTACTCCCTGTGTGAAAAAGTTGACCCTCAGGTCCGTTTTAGATCTTTCCCCTTTCACGTGAAACCTATGCCCTCTAGGTTTGGAGTCACCTACCATGGGGAAAGGAGTTTTTGTCCAATCTATCCATACCCATTATAAACTTCTTTAAGGCCACCCATCAGCCTCCAATGCTCCAGGGAAATTATCCCTGGCATATTCAGCATCTTCCTATCGCTCAAACCCTCCAACTCTGCCTACATCTTTGTAAAGCTTTTCTGAATCCTTTTAAGTTTCACAACATTCTTCCAGAGGGCGGCAACTGGAATTGCACACAGTTTTCTAAAAGTGGCCTAACATGACCTCCCAACCCCTGTACTCAATGCTCTGACCATAAAGGAAAGTGTACCAAATGCCTTCTTCTTATCCTGTCTCCCTGCAATTCCACTTTCAAGGAATTATGAACCTGCAAGGACACTTTGTTTAGCAACACTCCCCTTTAACTATGTAGGTCGTGCCCTGATTTGCCTTACAAAATGAAACACCTCACATTTATCTAAATAAACTCATTTGCCACTCCTTGGCCCATCAGCCCACCGATCAATTCTAATTTATATTGAACTTTGTTTCCTCTCTCATCCCCTAAAAGCTGAGAATCTCCATCCCACACACACTTCCTCCATTCTGACTTTGCTGAACCTAATTCCTGCTGTAACTCATCCTGAAGGGTGTGGTTCATCCTGATTAACAGACCTCACTCGGGGAAGGTGGAGATCAAATTGAAACAGACAGAATTCTGACTGGCCTGGACAGAGTTCAGGGGAAGATGTTCCTATTGGTAGGAGAGTCTAGGACCTGAGGGCACAGCATCCGAGTAAAAGGAATATCTTTTAGAACAAAGATAAGGTGAAACATTTTCAGCTGGTGAGTGGTGAATATGTGGAATTCATTGCTACAGAAGGCTGTGGAGGCCAGGTCACGGAGTAGATTTCAGATGGAGATAGATGGTTCTTGAGTATCAAGGGGGATCGAGGGTTACAGAGAGAAAGTGGGAGAATGGGATTGAGAAAACTGATCAGCCAGAACCTAATAGTGGAGCAGCCCTGATGGGCTGAGAGGCCTAATTTCTGCTCCTGTTTTATGGTCTCTTGCTGTCCTGGACTAGGAGTGTGCAAATTGGGAGCAGGAATAGGCCATTTAGCCTGTCGGGTTTGCACCAGCATTGAACAGATCATAAGTAGATATGATCTAAAGGTAAAAAACAAGGACTGCAGATGCTGGAAACCAAGTCTAGATTAGAGTGGTGCTGGAAAAGCACAGAGGTCAGGCAGCTCCTCGGATGCTGCCGTGACCAGCCATGAATATACCTACATTCAGGTTAATAGGCTGGAAATTTTTCCACTGGAGCAGAGGAGGATTATAAAATCGTGAGGGTATAGATGAGGTGAATGGCCAAAATCCTTTCTCTAGGCTGGGGGTTCAGACTACGGAGCAAATTTTGAAAGAAAGAGAGGAGAAAGATTTTAAAAGGACATGACGGTCTCCATTTATTCCGCCCCCAGAGAGTGTTTGTGTGTGGAATGAATTTCCAGACAAAGGGGTGGATGCAGATACAGTTAGAACATTTAAAAGACATTTGGATTAGTACATGAATGATGAAGTTGATTTTAAATAAATGTGAAGCACTGGATTTTGGAAAAGCAAATCAGAGCAGGACATATACACTTTATGGTAAGGTCCTGGGAGTGTTGCTGAACAAAGAGACCTTGGAGTGCAGGTTCAGTTCCTGAAGGTATGCTTTCCTTTATCGGTTACAGCACTGAGTAAAGGAGTTGGGAGGTAGGTGAAACCTCTAAGGGGAGCCTTTTCACACAGAGTAGTGCATATATGAAATGACCAGCCAGAGGAAGTGGTGGAGACTGGTATAATTACAGAATTTAAAAAGGCATTTAGATTGGTCTATAATAGAAGGGATAAGGATATGGGGCCCAGCTGGCAAATAAACTACATTAGAATAATGGTAGGCATGGACAAATTGAACTGAAGGGTTTGTTTCTGTGCTGTACATCTCTATGACTCCAATATAAAAAGATTCAGAGGGATATAGGTTAAACACAGGCAGGTGGGTCCAGTTTAGTTTGAGAACATAGTCAGCGTGGATTAGTTGGACTGAAGGGTCTGTTTCTGTAACTGATTTTGTACTGGTCTTGCCTCCCCATAACCATCACTTCTTTGTTGTTCGAAAATCAGATGAACTCAGCCTTGGATATATTCAGTTACTCCCAAACTGCAGGAAGGCGTCCCCACTTCTCAACTCAATTCTTCTTGCTAATATCCCACTTGCCTTGCTCACTACTTCCTGCACTTGTCTGACAACTTGCACTGACTGGATTAGAAGGACGCAGAGACTCCTTTGTACATCCACATCATTTCTGATGCAAGGCTCGAGCCTGAAATGTCAATTCTCCTGTATTTTCCATTGAAAAAAGACCTGGACTAACTTTCCCAGAGTCTCTCCCCTCCTGGATTCACTCCGTTTCCCTCAGTTCAGTTCCTGAAGAATGGAAAAGGGGTTTGAGAAAAGAGCGTGCTGTACTCACAGATGTTGGAGAGAGGAAGGAAGTTGCAGTCTGGGTGAAGCTCAATCTTCATTCAGAGAGAGAGGAGCAGCAGCAGCAGCAACTTCAGAAGTTCATGGTCCTACTTCCGCATCCAGACAATGGGTTTGCTGTGATTGCAGGAGGACCAGTCGCCATCCGGTCCTCCAGAGCTTCTCATTGGTCCATCAAAACAAGATCACGGAGTGTTTCCGCCTTTTGCGTGAGTATGCGTAATGTTTTGCTGACACCGTGGAACATGCGGCACTGGGTTGCTGACACCGAGTAGCATGCGCAGTACGGAGATGTTGGCATTACTGACAGATTTTCAAAGTTAAAAATTCACACAATGCCAGTTTTTAGTCCAACAGGTTTATTTGGAATCACTAGTTTTCTAAGCGTGGCATCTTCATCATCGGTTGGTTGTGGAGCAGAATCATAACACACAGACTTTATAGCAACAGATTGCAGTGTCATGGGATGTAATATTAAACAACTTCAGCTGACCTCTACCATCTTTTAGAATGACCATGTTAGTTTTGATTCCTACGTCTGTAAATCCCAGAACTTTTCAAAAGTTACGTTCTCAAGATAGCTTTTAACAATAGGTGTCATCTCAATCAGATAATGCATTGAAGGTGTTAAGTTAAAGTCTGTCTGTGTCCCAATGTTAGGTCAGACGGATTCTATTTCTATCGTGGTATTACAGAATCTTACGTAGTATGCGTTTTTGTGCAAAATAAAATGCGATTCTGCAAGTACAAATTCAACCCACAAACTTGTGTGTGTGTGTGTGTGTG